>NC_089257.1:79136983-79280670 GCF_963930625.1 Muntiacus reevesi
CTATGACTTTTCTTCTAGAAGCTTCATGATGTTATCGTCTGAATTTGTATCTACAATTCATCAGGAATTTACTTTTGTATATAATGTATTATAGAAATCCAGATTTATCTTTTCTATCCCATATGGACATCAAGTTGGTCCAGAAAAATTTCTCTGGTCCAGAATGATCATTTCTCTAATTTATGCCAGGGTCACATTGCTATAAATTATAAGAATGGGTGAGTTTTTTCCTAGAATCTATTCCACATATTGGTCTAATTGTTAAGCTTCGTGTCAATATCATACTTCCTTGAGTGATATAGCTTTATATTTTGATCTTGATGATCATGAAGAGTTTAATTTTTGTTCATCTTAATGTAAGGATTTTCTTTATCCTTTTTTTAAAAGTAACTGTTTGTCCCCAAATATTATGTAGTTCTGAAGGAAATAAATAGCTAAAATCTGAGATCATTAGCATCCCTAAGCCAGTTTAGGGTTGAACTTTATGGTTCAAAAGAACACAGTTTGGGAAATACTGGTAGAGAAATGTAAAGAAATGAAGAAGTCTTTCCGTGTCTTGGAGAAATCTGTATGGTTTGCAGTATCCACCTGTCAATGTTAAATGGTTCTCTGTATACATAACACTGGAAAATACTAGGGCTGGGTTAATGGTGGTAATTCAATACAAGGATTTTTCCCTCAGTATCAGCACAGTAGCATCACAACAAACTGTGAAGTGTTCTCAAAGCCAGAGAAATAGAGCCATCAAGCAACAATCTTAACTGCATCTATTGTCTGCGAGTAGACCTCCAATGGCAGGTGTTTCTATAAGGAATCAATCAATGAGGGACTATAGAATTGAAACATATTAGTCGTTAAATGATTTAGATCTATTCCTCAAATAATTTCTCAACTATTTAATATAAATATCCATGGAATAAAAACACATGTGAATACTCATTGTTCCATTTCCCCACGCTCATTGCATATGCACACATCTGTGTACACACACACATACATGTAAGCACATTGCTAAGGGTGGTATCTTTAAGAAAATCATAGGGCATATAAAAGATAAGACATTTCCTAAGGGGATCAGTTTTCCTAAATTGTGAGAAACCATATATTGCTTACCCCTTTTTGTTAAGGCTAAATCCTTAAAAATTAAATTTCATCTGAGAGCAAAATCTCCAAAACAATTGCAAAACAATTTTCAAAGTTTGTAAAAATCAAGCAAACTCACCCCAATTGAGATTATTATGTGATGAAAGACTCAGATATTATAAAATTGATTTCCAATTTGGTCATGGATATATTTAACAATTTTTTAAAATATATGAATTTTTCAGAGTTACATAACCCTCATGTGAATTTTCCAGAAGCTATATTCTATCTGCTTTATTGTACTAGAAATATCTTCCAAAATTATTATTGTTTTTAATGCCAGCATTCTTGAATTAATAGCTTAATTATTGTTATTAACTATATTATAGCTATTTTAAAAGATACAAACTTAATATTATTAGTCATTTTCCTTAATTATCATGTGAACATGCACATGTTAGGGTATTTCCTTTAAAATTTGGAAAAGATATTGGATATATCAATAGCTTATTTATATCTGTGGGAATTTTAATTTGCTTACCTTATTTGTACTAATAGAGTTCCTTTGGTTTGTCTAGAATTCTTTAGTAGAACTAGTTATTTTCTATCACTTTTATATTCTCTTTAATGATTATATATATATATCCATGTAGGAATTTTGACTATTTTGAGAATTATAAATCTATATTTGGAGTTGATTCTTTGTTCACTGTTTTACCTTTTTGAATAGATTTGGCTGATTTTCTGTATTTGTTAAGTTTCCTATATTTTTTAATATAGAACAAATATTATGATTTTATAATTATAATTGTATAATTATAATATTTATTGCACTATTTTCTATATTTGCTAGCAACTTTATATTATGGAAACTTTTTCTTTGATAATTGTCAGAACTTATCTGAAAATTTATATAGAAACTGAACTGTAATATGTTAAATGCTTATAATTGCTTCAGTGAAAAGTTGCTTTTCTTACTTTTCTTGTAGATTTTAGAATAAACATCTATTTCTTTTAAAAATATAGTTTTTGAATTATGTCTGAATATATACATGAATTCTGTCTTCAAAATCATGAAAATAGTATATCTATACATTTATTTAAGATTCCCTGGTGACTCAGTTGGTAAAGACTCTGCTTACAGTTCAGGAGATCAACTGCAGTGCAGGAGATCTGGATTCCATCCAGAAAAGGAAATGGTAACCCACTGCAGTATTCTTGCCTGGAGAATCCCATGGACAGAAGAACCTGGCAGGCTACAGTCTGTAGGGTTGCAAGAGTCTGACATGAATCAGTGACTAAACCACCACATATATTTATTTAGATTTTCTTATTTCTTTCATCCTTATTTTATATTATTTTATAATTTTCAGCAATAGGTCTTACACATACTTTGTTGGATTCTTACCTAAGTATAATTTTCCATAAGCTCTCTAACTGATTTGTTCTTTCCTAACCACCTAAATAAAAGCTCAGTGGTTGAGTTTCCCAAACTTTGCATCATATTTCTTTGCTTTTTCTCCTGAAGTCTTACCATTATATAACATTGTGTGCTGTATAATTTTTTTTTCTATCTCTTTCTCCCATTTATGTATAAAATCCTCTTGAATCAAGTTTTTTTGTTTATTTGTTATGGTTTGTTTTTTAACAGTATGTAGAAGACTGCCTGCTAGGTAGTAACTGCTTGATAGATACTTGTTAAATAAAGTAATAGTTGAGAAAAAGGCAAGAAAAAAATAAAAGTGTGCAAAGACTTTTCAGAGAGTTGGCAAAAAATAACGAGAAGAAATTAGCGTATCTTATAGTTCAGAGTTTAAAAATATCACTGTGGCATATGGGGTAGTGTCAAAGTTTTCATTTTGACCAGTATATTTTATTTACACTTGTAATGCATCAACGCTTGGAACAAGTGTGAGCTGTTTATATCTCCATTGACCCATGAACGCTATTTTTGGAAATGTATGAACAGCCATTCATGTTGAAATATAATGAGGGATATTAAAGAGTCAGCTCAAATTTGGCTGAACTTGCAGGATTTTTTAGAGCCCACAAAACCAGAAAAATAAATTTAGAATAATGTCTAACATCTTTACAGTAACACATCTTAAATTTTAATTTTTCTTACAAGACTATGTAGTCATCCAAGTAACTGACTTTGCTTTAGGTAAACTTACTTGGGAAAATTATTCAGAAATTACTTGAAAATCATAGATTTTACAGTTTGAAAGCATATTAAATGATTTCTTTTCACATACCTTTTAGTCTTATTGAATTTCTGATAAAATAAGCATCCAACTCATCATAATAATTAACACTTACACTGCAATTGTTTCAGACTCTCTCCTAAATTCCTTTATACATGCATTATTCATAATCTATTGGGTTGGCCAAAAAGTTCCTTCCGTTTTTTAATTAAAAATAAAAGACACGCTTTTCACTTCCACTAATAATCTTACTGAAGAACATATTCACAGTTTTGTTCCACTACTTTCTGCCATTTTTCATGCACCTTCATAATTCTATCTTCCCAAAACTTTTTAAATGTTTGAGCAAAGAACTACTCCAGGTACCTTTTATAGTCTTCCAGGGAATTGCAAGTTTTTCTATTAAGAGGGTTTTGTAAAGGCCAAAATAAATGGAAGTCTGGAGATACAATGTCTGATGAATCAGATGAACTTCCCAGCCAAGCTGTAATGGCTTTTGCCTGGTCATCAAACAAATATGCAATCTTGTGTTACACTGATGAAAGATTATGTATTTTCTATTGACTCATTTTTGATGATTTCATAAAGTGCTGCTTTCAGTTGGTCAGTCTGAGAGACGTATTTGTTGGAATTAATCGTTTGGTTTTTCAGGAGGCATTCATGATGGAGTTTGATAGATCCAACATATACACAGCACCACCTCTTTGGATGAAGACCTGCCTTTGATGTGATCGATAGTAGTTCATTTTGTTTGCCCCATGACCTCTTCTGTTCCCCATTGTTGTACAATACCCATTTTGCATTGCCTGCCACAATTTGTCTTAAAACCAGAATGCTTTTTTTATGTTTAAGTAAGGTTTCTTTCAATTAACTTATGTGGAACTCAAACATCAAAGCAATTAATATAACAAAGCTGGTTCAAATGATTTCCAACCCTTGATTTGAATATTCTGAGTATGTCAGCTATCTCCTGCGTGGTATAGCATTGATCGTTCTCAATTAATGTCTTTATTTGATCCCTATCAACTTAAACCAGTCTACTCAACCTTGCAGCATTGTCAAATGAGAAATCTATAGTACAAAACTTCACAAACCATTTTTGACACATTCAACCAGTCACCATACACTGCACTTCTCCATACACTGCACAAATATTTTTTGTGTGTTTCATTTGTGTTTTTATCTTTCTTGAAATAATAAAGTATAATATACTGAAAATGTTGCTTTTTAAAATTCTACCTTTAATATTAAAATGGCTGCACAAAAATTCATGACTTCTGATTTTTTTTAAATTCACACTAACATGACAGCTGTCATATCACAATGCAGTCTAATGAAATTGCTTAAAATTAAGTAAAAGACAACTAATAAAACTTCTGTCCAACACAATGTTTATCACCATTTGCTTATAACACAGGAGTGATCATTATTATCACTTTATAGATGAATACTGCTGTGCGTGGCAAAATATATTTCTCAGAGGGTCAGAGAACATTCAGTTCACAATATACAAATCAGGTTGCCTGGCATTTGGTGGTCCATGGCTAAGCATTTGGTCTCTACTAAGGCCCACTAGGAAGCTAAGAACTGTTTCTCAACAAAGAGAGCAGAGGTCTGTGGAGCAGCAGAGAGTTTTGCTAACAAAGTCCTAAGGGGCTAAATTCAGATTCCTCCATAAAAGTCTGTTAAATGCTACAAACACCATTTCTATCTGCCACTGATACTTCAAGTACCATGTGCTGTATCACATGACCTGAATGGCAGAAGAGCTTATATTATAGTCTGGACCTGTTGTACTGTCTTCCCTTGTTCTGGTCCCCATTTAAATTGACCAACGTTTCAGGTGATTTTGTAAATGGGCCAGAGAAACATACTTCAAAGAATATGTTGTCGCCAAATTCAAACAGGCTCAATAGACATGGGTCTCCTTTTTTGGTTATAGAAGGATCAGATGCAGCAACTTATCCTTCACCTTTGTAGAGATATCTTCACTTGACTTATGCCATTAAACTCCTAAAAACTTTAATAAGGTAGAAGATCCTTGATTTTTGAAATTTATTTTATTTTATTTCACTAATCATGAATATCTTAGAAATCAATTCAGTTCAGTTCAGTCGCTCAGTCGTGTCTGACTCTTTGTGACCCCATGAATCACAGCACGCCAGGCTTCCCTGTCCATCGCCAACTCCCGGAGTTTACTCAAACTCATGTCCATTGAGTCGGTGATGCCATCCAACCATCTCATCCTCTGTCGTCCCCTTCTCCTCCTGCCCACAATCCTTCCCAGCATCAGGGTCTTTTCCAATGAGTCAACTCTTCGCATCAGGTGGCCAAAGTATTGGAGTTTCAGCTTCAGCATCAGTCCTTCCAATGAACACCCAGGACTGATCTCCTTTAGGATGGACTGGTTGGATCTCCTTGCAGTCCAAGGGACTCTCAAGAGTCTTCACCAACACCACAGTTCAAAAACATCAATTCTTCAGCACTCATCTTTCTGTATAGTCCAACTCTCACATCCATACATGACCACTGGAAAAACCATAGCCTTGACTAGATGGACCATTGTTGACAAAATATTGTTTCTGCTTTTTAATGTACTATCTAGGTTGGTCAAAACTTTCCTTCCAAGGAGTAAGCATCTTTTAATTTCATGGCTGGAATCACCATCTGCAGTGAGTTTGGAGCCCCAAAAAACGAAGTCTGACACTGTTTCCACTGTTTCCCCATCTATTTCCCATGAAGTGATGGGACCAGATGCCATGATCTTGGTTTTCTGAATGTTGAACTTTAAGCCAACTTTTTCACTCTCCTCTTTCACTTTTATCAAGAGGCTTTTTAGTCCCCCTTCACTTTCTGCCATAAGGGTGGTGTAACCTGAATATCTGAGGTTATTGATATTTCTCCTGGCTAATGATTCCAGCTTGTGCTTCTTCTAGCACAGCGTTTCTCATGATGTACTCTGCATATAAGTTAAATAAGCAGGGTGACAATATGCAGCCTTGACAGACTCCATTTCTTATTTGGAACCAGTCTGTTGTTCCATGTCCAGTTCTAACTGTTGCTTCCTGACCTGCACACAGGTTTCTCAAGAGGCAGGTCAGGTGGTCTGGTATTCCCATCTCTTTAAGAATTTTCCACAGTTTATTGTGATCCACACAGTCAAAGGCTTTGGCATAGTCAATAAAGCAGAAATACATGTTTTTCTGGAAGTCTCTTGCTTTTTTGATGGTCCAGCAGATGTCAGTCAATTGATCTCTGGTTCCTCTGCCTTTTCTAAAACCAGCTTGAACATCTGGAAGTTCACAGTTCACATATTGCTAAAGCCTGGCTTGGAAAATTTTAAGCATTACTTTACTAGCGTGTGAGATGAGTGCAATTGTGCGGTAGTTTGAGAATTCTTCCGCATTGCCTCTCTTTGGGATTGGAAGGAAAACTGACCTTTTCCAGTTTTGTGGCCACTGCTGAGTTTTCCAAATTTGCTGGCATATTGAGTGCAGCACTTTCACAGCATCATCTTTCAGGATTTGAAATAGCTCAACTGGAATTCCATCACCTCCACTAGCTTTGATAATAGTGATGTTTCCTAAGGCCCACTTGACTTCACATTCCAGGTTGTCTGGCTCTAGGTGAGTGATCACACCATCGTGATTATCTGTAGATCTTTTCTGTACAGTTCTGTGTATTCTTGCCACCTCTTCTTAGTATCTTTTACTTCTGTTAGGTCCACACCATTTCTGTCCTTTATCGAGCCCATCTTTGCATGAAATATTCCCTTGGTATATCTAATTTTCTTGAAGAGAACTCTACTCTTTCCCATTCTGTTGTTTTCCTCTATTTTTTTGCATTTGTCTCTGAGGAAGTCTTTCTTATCTTCTTTGCTATTCTTTGGAAATCTGCATTCAAATGGGAATATCTTTCTGCTTCTAATAGGTCTAGATTAGTTGCTACTTCTTTCTGCCTAGGTTCAGTCAGCATAATCTTATCAATATAACAGACCAATGTGACATCTTGTAAAAGGGAAAGCCAATCAAGAGCCCTACAACCTAATTTAGAACATGTGGCTAGAGAGCTTGTATATCCATGATGAAGGAGAATGAAAGTGTATTGCTCAACTAACCATATTGCTCATTTTACAAGCTATAAGCAAGAAGCTTCTGGTGTTTTTTTTCTTTGTTTGTTTTAACATGGGTAGATTTTTAAAAAGTATCTGCAAGGTCAATAACCATATATCAAATACAAGAGGATCTGCTATTTGCTCAGGTAATAAATGCACATGTGGCGCCAATAAAAACACAACTGGAGTCATCACCTGGATAAACTTATGATAATATAATGTTGCTCCCAATATGCATCTGTCTTCCACACTGGACACATAGGCCTGTTGAATGGAAATGTCATAAAATCATCACCTCTTCAAGTTCTTCATGATGCCACTAATCTCTGTAACCTCTCAAGGAATGCAGTTTTGCATTTTATTTTCTATTTTCTTAGGTTGAGGCAGTTCTATTGGCTTCCACTTGGTCTTTATCGCATAATATCTCTAATTCTACATGTCAGAAAAACAATATGGGGATTCTGCTAACCATTCAATATGTCTATCACAATTTTGCATTGCTTAAATGAGTAAATAACTTCTAAATGGGTCTGATGACCCATGGGACTCACTCTGAGATGAATCTGAACTAATACTTAATTGACCAACTGCTTGCTATAAACCAGTACTATTGTTGGTTGACCACAGTGGCATTTAGTTTCTCATGGAATTAATGTTAATTCAAAGTTAGTGTCCAGTAGTCCCCAAAAGGTTTGATCATTTCCTCTTCTACTACCCACGTAGTAGACCAGAGGTCATTTTCTGGGAAAACTGTGAGAAAGATTAAAAGTATAAATTTTGGTTGTGTAGTGAAGTATTTTCTGAAGGAGTTCTAGCCTCCCCTTCCTTCAATGGGCTTAAGACTGAGAATTGACTCAGGAGCCATGACTCTTATTTTTATGATTCAACTTAAACTTATGTTCACTCGGCCTGCAATTTTTCTGCTTAGATAGATCATGTAAGATTTTGGCAGAATTTCTATCAATTTCATTTCAAGGAACACTGTAATTAAATAGTCAATGACAAAGTCCCGTGCAAGTCAGATCAAAACAGAGCAGGACCACGTGGAACTACTGGGAAACAGAAGATTTTTCGTATCTCTTGTTTCTTATCTGTAGAAAATAGGCTTTCATGACCTTCCTGAGTTTCAAAGGACAGACTAAAACAATTGTTAATCAGGGAGGGAGTGTTGAGACAAGGGAGGAACGGTCAGGACATAATAGTGAAGGCTTTTTTGGTGGCTCAGTAGTAAAGAATCCACTTGCCAATGCAGGAGACGCGGTTTCAATCCCTGATCCAGGAAAATTCCCCACATTGTGGAGCAACTCAGCCTGTGAACAGAAACTATGGAGCCTGTGCTCTAGAGCCCAAGAGCCACAATTATTGAGCCTATGTGCCACAACTACTGAAACCCAAGTGTACTAGAGCCTGTGCTCCAAAAGAGAAGCCACAGCACTGAGAAAACTATGCACCCCAATTAGAGAGCAGCCTTTGTTTGTTGCAATTAGAGCAAAGCCCACACAGCAATGAAGACCCAGCACAACCAAGAATAAAATAAATAAATAATATTGGTTAAAAAGAAGCAAACAAAAACACAATGCGGCCTTGGGAAAAAGTTCCAAGTCATACATCTAACGGCATCTTTAAGCTCTTCTACAGAACTAAAGCCCCTAACAAATGGAAGATGAGCTGCTTGATTAAACAATGTTTATTCCAGAGAGAAGGTAATAGTTTGTGACCTCGAGAACTACAGAAGGTCATTAAGTGACCACCTGAGGCCAGATTAAAGGGATGCAGTGTTAGAAAACGCCGCGGGAAGAAAGAGCCACCTCTAAGGACCGGTGGTAAAAGGCCTTTATTGGGCGGGCGCTCTCGGGCAGAACTCCCGGGGAGGGGCGGGTGAGCGAGGAGACAAAGGGAGTCTGCGAGGAAGGAGAGGTGGGGAGAGGTTTTAATAGCCCGGGCCGGCGCCCAGGCCAGGTCTTTCTATATAAGGAAGAAAGCCCGGGCTACAGCGGAGGTGGGTGTCCAAGGGCTCTGTGTTGGTTCCTGATCGGACCAGGCTGCAGGGGGGGGTCGGTCCCCAGAAGTTTAGCCAGCCTCCGGAACTTGTCTGCGGCACTTTTTCCCGGGGCATGCCTCAACATATCCGACCTTTCATCCCGGCCTTTTTGCTATAGGACAAGGGGCGCCGGTTCTCTCTGGCTTCTTCCTGCTGAACGGGCTCGGCGAGGGGTAGGGTGTGGCCGGGATGGCAGGGAGCATTTGTTGGAAGCCCTTGGTATTGCTGTCGCGACACCATCAGCTGGACTGTGTTGAACCGTTGTTTGATAAAGGCCAAGAGCCTGATTTCCCGGGGCCAGAGGCTGAGTTGGCCCTTTGTCGTCTGTCGCTTGTGGCAGGACCCGGTCTGCGTGTTCTCTCAGCAAGGATCGTAAGAGGGAGAAGAGGGGGAGGTATCCCACGAGTGGGGGAGCCTCTGTCTCTGGGAGGTGAGTCAGGAGGTAGAGCCTGCCGTAGAGCAGTTTAAAAGGGGTCAAACCTGTTTTGGAGTGTGGTGTGGTGTAAATGCGAGTGAGCGCCAGAGGGAGGAGGTCGACCCAAGACAGCCGCAGTTCTGAGGCAAGCTTGGTCAGGTGCGTCTTGATGATGCCGCTTACCTGCTCTACCTTGCCTGACGATTGGGGCCGATATGGGATGTGGAGATGCCAGCCAATGTCTAGGGCCGTAGCCACCTGCTGGGAGATCTGTGAGATGAATGCAGGCCCATTGGCAGACTGGAGAGAGTTTGGCAACCCAAATCTGGGAATGAGATGGGTCGTCAAGACCTCTGCCACCGCCGCTGCCATCTCTCGAGCGGTGGGGAAGGCCTCAACCCATCCTGAAAAGGTGTCTACTAAGACCAGCAGATAGCGGTAGGTTCGATGTCTGGGCATGTGGGTGAAGTCTATCTGCCAATCCTGCCGGGCATATGTCCCCTTAGCTGGTGAGTCTCTTGTGGGGGTCGGAGTCCTCCTTGAGGAGAGGTGGAAGCACATGTTAGGCAGGAGCGGTGGACAGCATATATGGTCTGTCTGAGATGTAGGGGAGAAAAGACAGGACTGAGAGAGGAATAGAGAGCCCTTGGTCCGATGTGGAGGGTATTGTGGATTTGGGATACTATGGCCTTAGCCTGGCGCTCGGTAAGCACCGGTTTATTATGGAGTAATATCCATCCTGACGGGTGTCTCTGAGCCCCTTCCTGTGCCAAAGAAGGCTCTGGCTTCTTTGCTGGAATAATCTGGATTGAGGGTGGATCTCAAAGTCAGCAAGGGCTCGGGGCTTGTTGTAAGGTGATTTGTTGAGCCACTTGGTCTGCCATATTATTACCTAGAGCGACAGTGTCTTGAGTATTTTGGTGTCCCTTGCAGTGTATGATAGCGACCTCTTTGGGCAGGGATAAGGCATCTAACAGTCGAGTAACGTGGGGGGCATTACAGATGGGGGATCCTTTAGTGGTCAGGAAGCCCCACTCTTTCCAGATTGCCGTGTGAGAATGGGCAATCAAGAAGGCATATTTGGAGTCTGTGTAGATATTGGCCCTTTTTCTTTTTGCTAGCTGTAAGGCTCTAGTTAGGGCTGTTAGTTCAGCCTTCTGAGAGGTGGTCCCGGGTGGCAAGGGCTGAGCCTCCAGGACTTCTCGGGTGGTTACCACAGTATAAGCTGCCCTTCGGTTCCCATCGGGATCTCGCTTTGAGCTCCCATCGATGAACAAAAGTTAGCTCTGGATCTGATAGAGGTTCGGAAAACAGGTTGTTAGGTGGTTGCATAAGGGACTCAAGGACCTCTGGGCATGAGAGGGCTGAGGGTTTTGAGGAAAGGAGGAGGGAGGGCAATGAGGAAAGCGGGTTTAATTGTGGAGAATGACCCATGGAAACTTGCGGATTGTCCAAAAATACCAGGTGAAACTGCTGGAGCCTGGATTTGCTGAAGTCACAGAGAAATCTAGAGGCTAGAAGATCACCAAGGCAATGAGGTGAGAAGATGGTCAGGGGTTGACCATGAATCAGCTTTTTTGCATCAGTGTACAATGTTGTCGCTGCTGCTAGTGTCTGCAGGCAGGGGAACCATCTCCTGGCTGTGGGGTCAAGTTGTTTGGATATGTAAGCAATAGGCAGCAGTTTGGGGCCAATCGGCTGCACCAAGGCTCCAAAGGCTATCCTTCCCTTTTTATCAGTGTATAAATGGTATGGATAGTTGGGATTGGGGAGAAAGAGAGGGGGTGCAGCCAATAGGGTTGAGTGTAAAGTGTGGAAGTCCTGAGCCACTTCGGTTGGGGAAGACAGCGGTCCCGTGGGAGTCTCTTTAGTGGTGGCATATAGGGGTTTGGCCAGGGTGGCATAATTTGGGACCCAGTGTTGGAAGACTCTCATTAGTCTTAAGAAGGACAATATCTGGTCTCCATTGGCTGGAGGGCAGAGGGACCTGAGGAGGCTACACCGATCTGCTGTCAGGGCCTTAGTGGTAGGGGTGATTTGGAGGCCTAGATAGACAACAGAAGTCTGAGTCAGTTGAGCTTTGGATTGTGAGGCTCTGTAGCCCTGGGAACCGAGGAAATTAAGAAGAGTCGCAGAATGTCGTTGGGAGGTCTCTTCTGAGGGGCTGTAGAGGAGCAAGTCATATACATATTGGAGGAGGGTGCTAGGATGGAGCGAGCATCTGGCCAGGTCCCGGGACAGAGCCTGCCCAAAGTAATGGGGACTGTCTCTAAACTCCTGAGGGAGTATGGTCCATGTGAGTTGTGTGGTCAACTGGGTGTCGGGGTCAGTCCAGGTGAAAGCAAAGAGGAATTGGCAGTCAGGGTGGAGTGGGATGGTAAAAAGGCATCTTTGAGGTCAATAACGGTGAAATGAGAGGTTTGGGGAGGTATGGAAGAAAGGAGGGTGTAGGGGTTAGGGACAAGTGGATGGGCAGGGACCACCGCCGCATTGATCAGGCGGAGATCCTGCACTAGCCGGTAGTTTCCTGAAGCCTTTTGAACAGGGAGGATGGGCGTGTTACAGGGGGAAGTCGTGGGGATCAGGAGATCCTGTCCCATGAGGCGTTCGATGATGGGCTTTAGCCCCCTGAGGTTACGGGTAGACAGAGGAAACTGGGGCCGGGATGGGAAACAGGTGGGGTCCCTTAGCCGGATGAGGATTGGAGGGTGGTGCTGAGCCACCACCGGAACTCGGGTGTCTCAGACCTCAGGATTAACAGAAGAGGTTGGAGGGTCAACAAGTAGCATCAGGAAGGCCCCTGACGTGGGAGCCAATTCTGGAGTTAAGTGAAGAGTGACCTTTAGCTTAGCGAGAATCTCTCTTTTCAAGAGAGGAGTAGGGCAGGAGGGGATGACCAAAAAGGAGTGGGTAAATAGGCAGGAATTTAATTGACAGGATAGTGGTTGGGTTTGGAGCAGACACGAGGGTTGACCGTCAATGCCCATAACCGAAACCTGGGAAGGACGTAAAGTGCCCCCGAAAGAGGAAAGGACTGAATAGGTAGCCCCCGTATCAACTAGAAAGTTGATAGACTTACCCGCTACCTGGAGCGTTACCCTGGGCTCGGCTTGGGTTATCGGGGTTCCCGAGTCTGGGAGGCGTCAGTCGTCGTCGAAGCTCAGCAGCTCTAAGGCCAGAGGAGGGCAGGAGGTCTCCCTGGGGCGCTCTGGTCTCCGGCCCCTAGAGGTCGGGGCCCAAGAGGCCTGGGTACAGTCACTAGCCCAGTGTCCTCGCTGTTTGCACAACGGGCACGGCTTGGAAGGAAGCTGCGGATTGGGGCACATCTTGGCCCAGTGTCCTTCTTGGCCGCACTTGAAGCAGGCCCCCAAAGGGGGGTTTCAGGATCCCGAGCCCGCTGCCGGCCGCAGAGCCGCTACCAAGGCCTGGGTTTGCTGGTTTAGGAGACTTTCCTGAAATTCGGCCTTTTGCTTGAGCCTTGCCTTTTGGTTGGCCTCAGCAGGTTTTTTTTTTTTTTTTTTTTTTTTTTTTTTTATGGGCGTTGTAAACCTTAAAGGCCATTTTTACCAGGTCTCGAATAGGGGTCTGAGGGCCGTCCTCAGCCTTGGCCAGCTTTTATCGGATGTCAGGTGCGGATTGGGAGATAAAACGATTGGCCAAGGTAGCTGCCCCAATGGGGGACTCAGGGGACAGTCTAGTGTATTGAACAAGGGCCTCAGTCAGCTGATTAAGAAACATGGCTGGGTTTTTATCGGGCCACTGAGTCACCTCATCTAGTTTGAGGAGGTTTACAACTTTATGAGAGGACGTTTTTATCTCATCGAGGATGTACTCTATCATATAGCATACCCCGCAGCTGGCTGCCACCCCCTTCCTGGTAGTTTTAATCAGGGTTGGTGTCAGGAACTGCCTGAGCTCCCGGGGGATGCTCGGGGGAGGGGCTGGCACAGTGCCGCTGATCGGCCTGAGCCCTGGCTGCCGTCCAAATGGCCTGCCTCTCTTCGGGGGTGGTGGTAGACCCCAGGATGACATATATGTCCTGCCATGTTAAGGCGTAGGTGCAGGTCAGACCAGTAAACTGCTTAATATACTGAGTGGGGTTGGAGGAAAAGGATCCCAGTTTGGCCTCAATCTGTGCTAAGTCCTGGAGAGAGAAGGGGACTTGGACCTGGGCTAGACCCTCAGCTCCGGCTACTAGTTGCAGAGGGAGTAGTGGGACTGGAGAGGGGGGAAGGGAGGCTCCTGGAGGGTTGCTATGGGAGCGAGTGTGGGAGTTAACCGGAGAAGTGGAGGGAGTGACGGGGGAAAGGGGAGAGTATAAGATAGGGTAAGGGGCCAGAGGATCTGGGGCCGGTGGTGGAATCTCAGGGGCGGGAGCAGGAACAAAAGAGGCCGGAGTAGGGTTAGAGGGGGAGGGGGCAGGAGGGGCCAGAGAGGAGGGGGTGGGACGAGAGCGCAACACCCAAAAGGCCTGAACATAGGGGACCTCAGACCATTTTCCCATTCTCCAGCAGTAATTATCTAAATCACGGAGTACGTCAAAGTCTAATGTCCCTGTTGCTGGCCATTATGAGCCATTATTTAGGGAATACTGAAGCCAGGCCTGTGAACACAGAAAAGTGAGCTGCTTGGGGCGGATATCTCACCTCGGTCTTAGAGTCTGCAGGTTAGCCGGCAGGCACTCTAAGGGGGTGGAGTATTGGGGATCGGGTTTGGAGGCTGTCGATCCCATGGTGACCACGGGGCATGGAGGCAATCCCCGCTGTCTGAACGTCTTCGGACGAGTCAAGGGGAGCCGGAGGTCCGTGTGGTCATGGGGAACGTCTTTCTCACGACCGCAGGGACCCAGAAAGGCCGAAGCCGGAGGTCTGCTCGGTCGTTTAGGACGTCTCCCTCACGAACTGGTGACCGGAGAAGGCCGAAGCCGGAGGCCGAAGCCGGAGGTCTACTCAGCCGCTGGGGACGTCTCCCCACCAGCTGGTGACCGGGAGGGCCCCGTAAATGCACACCCGTTACGGGGCCCTAGGAGGTGGTCGCCAGGGAGGGCAGGTCCCAAAGCCGAAGGGACTTACTCAGTATCCTGCCGTCCGGGGGGTTGGTCTGTCGCCTGGGTCCGAGGCTTCCGCGGCGGTGGAGCTCGAGGGGGCCTCAACGGCGAGTGCCGGGGGGGCCCTCACCTCGGGCCCCACGTTGGGAGCCAGATGCTAGAAAACGCCGCGGGGAAAGAGCCACCTCTAAGGACCGGTGGTAAAAGGCCTTTATTCGGCGGGCGCTCTCGGGCAGATCTCCGGGGGAGGGGCGGGTGAGCGAGGAGACAAAGAGAGTCTGCGAGGAAGGAGAGGTGGGGAGAGGTTTTAATAGCCCGGGCCGGCGCCCAGGCTAGGTCTTTCTATATAAGGAAGAAAGCCCGGGCTACAGCGGAGGTGGGTGTCCAAGGGCTCTGTGTTGGTTCCTGATCGGACCAGGCTGCAGGGGGGGGTCGGTCCCCGGAAGTTTAGCCAGCCTCTGGAACTTGTCTGCGGCACTTTTTCCTGGGGCATGCCTCAACATACCCGACCTTTCATGCAGGTCCTGCATACACTGATCCTTACCAGAAATCCTGCCCTTGAACCGTTACTATAAAATTCCTCACCAAATCCTCCTGGGTTGGGATACAATTTTCAAGGGCTTGATTTTGTTGTGTTCCCCTATGCCTGTCAAAGCAATGAAGCTATTCTTTTCTACTTCACCCAAAACTTCTGTCTCTGAGATTTGACTTGGCATTGTTGCACAGAGCCTGAGAGTTTGGCATCAAAACTATTCTGATTGCTGTTTTCACTCTTCTGTCTACTAGGGTAATTATGACCTCCTTGCCTTTGTGGTCCAGAGAAGGCACCCCACTCCAGTACTCTTGCCTGGAAAATCCCATGGACGGAGAAGACTGGTAGGCTGCAGTCCATGGGGTCGCAAAGAGTCGGACACAACTGAGTGACTTAACTTTCACTTTTCACTTTCATGTATTGGAGAAGGAAATGGCAGCCCACTCCAGTGTTCTTGCCTGGAGAATCCCAGGGACAGGGGAGCCTGGTGGGCTGCTATCTATGGGGTCGCACAATCAAACACAACTGAATTGACTTAGCAGCAGCAGCAGCAGCCTTTGTGGTCAAGTGCCACCACTTAGGCCCTGTGACCCAGGGATCTAATCTCTCTTATTGTATCTAGATATCCCAATTCAGAGTCTGCGGTTTTTACTGGAAGATCAGGGCTACAGAGAAAAAAGATCACAGAACATTTCAAGGACTTGAAAAGTGGTAAATGCCTTCTGGGCCCTACTAATGTAAGTGAGTGTAAGTAAGTTTAATGACAAATCCACACTAACATGCCAACCCCCTAAGACTTTGATTTCTGTTCTCTACATTAAACGAAGGCATGCCTGGCCTTTCTAACTCACTCTCTATAAGCCACTCTTTGGTTCATGTTTCAGTCAAGCAACCAACCAATTGGTTTCTAACTTTCTAACTCTAACAGAGTAGTAAATACAGAATCTCTGCTTAGCGAGACTGAGACAGTAGCAGGCAGGAAAGCCAGGGGTCTCCTAATGGAGGAAACAGGCTACAAGTGTCAGATTTTTTTTTTTTTTTTCCTTCTGTACACAAAATCAAAAGGATGTTTCTCTTAAAATTTTGTGTTGCCATGATGACATCTGGTTCCACCTAAACTTAACTTTTCTCAAACCTGGAGCTAACCAATGCGTTTTCCTTATGGAAATGTTTTTCTTAAGCTATGTTAATGAAACTATGTATTTGTTTTGGTATTTGCCTTTCTTTAAAATTTTTCCACCTAAGACTAACTTTTCTTTTTTTTTCTTTTTTCTCAAACATTGGGTTAATGATAGATCAACAAATCAGTATTCATATCAATTGTTTTACGGCTGGGAGATGACATGTTTAGTGCCATCCTATCTCAAAAATGCATACTGTGGGAGAGGGGCCTGGTGAAACTCCCTCAGTCTTGAGGTGTGTCTCTTATCTGATTAACAGCCTTCTAACAAACATGAAACAGTTAGCTAAAACTAGCAAGGGGGCCACTCTTTCTGCTTCCTTTAGATGAATATGTCAGAAGATTTGTTTATCTCTTTTATACTTTAATAAAACTTTATTACCCAAAAAGCTCTGAGCGATCAAGCCTTGTCACTGATCCCAGATTGAGTTCTTCTCTTGGAAAGCAAGAATATCAAGCCAGTCAATCTCAAAAGAAATCAACCCTGAATAGTCTTTGGAAGGACTGATGCTGACTGAAGCTCTAACGCTTTGACCACCTGATTCAAACAGGTTACTCTTTGAAAAGACCCTAATGTTGGGAAAGATTGAAGGCAGAAGAAGAAGAGTGTAACAGAGGACGTTTGGATGGTATCATTGATTCAATAGACATGAGTTTGAACAATCTCCGGGAGATTTGTGAGGGACATAGAAGCCTGGAGTGCTGTAGCCCATAGGGTCTTGAAGATTCAGACATGACTAGGCGACTGAACAACAGCAACAATTAGCCTATGAAATTATTTAATCCATGAAAACCTATGATTCCATACTCAGGGATCATTCTCACTTTTGAGATGGTCTGCATTCCGTCTATGTAATGTCTACCTTTCAGTAAGTTTGCTTCCCCTTTATTCTGATTCACTTTAGAATTCTTTCCTGAATGAAGCCAAGAATCCTCATATGGCAGGAAGTCCTAAGGACTCCTGCAGGTATCATTATGACATGACATTTCCCTCTCCTGAACACATTTAAGGCTGGGAATTTATTTTGCTGTAATTTGGCAAATTGACAAGTAAAATTCTGATTTTGGGTTTTGTCAGTCTCACTATGTGCCTGTAAGAGAAATTTCAGGGTTAATTTTTGGAAAGATATAGAAACTTTCATGTCATTTATGTAGTTCTTGATCTGGGAACTTGAATCGTGGAACTCCAGCTTTCCCACTTTCTGCTGTGACATTCAGATCAACCAGCTTATCTCATATACTATTACTTTGACAAAAATATTTAAAAATATGTTATCAATAAACCCTGCTCCTTATAAATGTATGATTGCATGTACCCAACAGTGAAATTTTGTCTATTTCTACTGTAAAATCACCCCTTCCTGTATCACAGACTTGTTGTGGTAAAGGGGCTTGTATAACTCAGAGAAGCTCTGAGCCATGCCATGCAGGGCCACACAAGATGGACGAGTCATAGAAAAGAGTTCTGAGCAAACATGATCCACTGGAGGAGGAACTGGCAACCCACTCCAGTATTCATGCCAGGAGAACACCCTGAGCAGTATGAAAAGGCAAAAATATATGATAAGACACCAGAAGATGAGCAATGCCCACCCCCCCGCAAGCTGGAAGGTATCCAATATGTTACTGGAGAAGAGTGGAGGGCAATTAATAACGTCTCCAGAAAGAAAGAAGCATCTGGGCCAAAGTAGAAAAGACATTCCACTGTGGATGTGTCTGGTGTTGAATGTAAAGTAAGATGCTGTAAAGAATGAGATTTCTTTATAGAGAATAGGAACTTGGAGTTTTGGGTCCATGAATCAAGGTAAATTGGATGTGATCAAGCAGGGGATGGAAAGATTGGGCATTGATATCTTAGAAAGCATTAACCTAAAATGGACAAAAATGGGATGATTTAATTCAGATAACCATTATATCTAATACTGTGTGCAGAAATCATAAGAAAAGATGGAGTAGTCCTCATAGTCAAGAAAAGAGTCCAAGATTTAGTACTTAGGTGCAACCTCAAAAACAGCAGAATGATCTCAGTTTGTTTCCAAAGCTAACCTTCACCATCACAGTAATCCAAGTGTATGCCCCAAACACAGATACTGAAGAAGTTGAATTTGGCTAGTTCTATGAAGACCTACAACACATTCTAGAAATAATACTATGAAAAAAATCCCCTTTTCATCATAAGGGATTGAAATGTAAAAGGAGAAGGCACGTTTGTTCTTGGAATACAAAATAAAGCAGGGCAAGACTAACAGCATTTTATCAAGAGAACATGAAGGTCATAGAAAGTACTCTTTTCCATTTCCAACAACCTAAGAGATGACTCAACAAGTGTACACCAATAGATGGTTAATAACAATATGTTCTTTGCTGCCAAAAGTGGAGACGCTCTCTACAGTAAGCAAAAACAAGATCTGGAGCTGAGTGTGTCTCAGATCATGATCTCCTTATTGCGAAATTTAGGCTAAAACTGAAGAAAGTAGGGGAAAATCATTAAGCTACTCAGGCATATGTGTGTGTGTATTTAGTTGCTCAGTCATGTCTGACTCTTTGTGACCCCATGGACTGTAGCCTGCCAAACTTCTTTCCATGGGGATTCTCCAGGCAAGAATGCTGGAGTGGGTTGCCATGCTCTCCTCCAGGGGATCTTCCCAATCCAGTGATCAAACCCAAGTCTCTCACTTTGCAGGCAGTTTCCTTATTGCTCAAGCCAACAATCAAGTCACATATGATTATACATACAGTAGAGGAGATGCATATATTCAAGGGATTAGATCTGATATAGTGCCTAAAGAACTATGGGCAGAGTTTGTAACACTGTACAGGTGGCAGTGACAAAAACCACTCAAAAGAAAAAGAAATGCAAGAAAGCAAAATGGTTCTCTGAGGAGTCTTTGAAACTAGCTGAGGAGATAAGAAAAGAGAAAGGCGAGGGAGAAAGGGAAATATATGCCTAACTGAATGCAGAGTTCCAGAGAATAGCAAGGAGAGATAAGAAAGCCTTCTTTCAATGAAGAATGCAAAGAAATAGAGGAAAGAAATAGAATGGGAATGAATAGAGATATCTTCAAGAAAGGTTGAGATATAAAAGGGAAATTTCATGCAAGGATGGGCGTGATAAAGGACAGAAATGGTAAAGACTTAACAGAGACAGAAGACATCAAGAAATGGCAAGAATATACAGAACTTTATATAAAAGATCTTGACTCAAATAACCCTGATGATGCAATCACCCACCTAGAGCCAGACATCCTGGAGTATGAAGTCAAATGGACCTTAGGAAGCATTACTACCAATGAAACTAGTAGAGGTGATGGAATTCCAGCTGAGCTGCTTCAAATTCTAAAAGATGATGCCGTTAAAGTGCTGTACTCAATACACTAGCAAATTTGGAAAACTCAGCAGTAGACACAGGACTGGAAAATGTCACTTTTCATTACAATCCCAAACAAGGTCAATACCAGGAATATTCAAACTGCCTTGCAATTACACTTATTTCACATGCTAACAAGGTTGTGCTCAAAATTCTTCAAGCTAGGTTTCATCTGTATGGGAACCGAGAGCTCCCAGCTATATAACTGGGTTTAAAAGAGACAGAGGAACCAGAGATCAAATTGCCAACATCCACTGGATCATAGAGAAAGCAAGGGAGTTCCAGAAAAACCCTACTTCAAGTTCATTGATTACAGTAAAGCTTTGGGTGTTCAAATCACAAGAAACTGTGGAAAATTCTTTTTTTTTTTTTCATTTATTTTTATTAGCTGGAGGCTAATTACTTTACAATATTGTAGTGGTTTTTGCCATACATTGACATGAATCAGCCTGGACATGGAGAAACGGACTGGTTCCAAATTGGGAAAGGAGCATGACAAGGCTGTGTATGGTCATATTGCTTATTTAAATTAAATGAAGAGTGCATCATGCCAAATGCTGGGCTGGATGAATCACAAGCTGGAATCAAGATTTCTGGGAGAAATATCAACAGCCTCAGCTATGCAGAAGATACCACTATGATGGCAGAAAATGAAGACAAACCTCTTCACAAAATAAAGAGCCTCTTGATGAGGATGAAAGGAGAGAGTGAAAAGGCTGGCTTAAAACTCAACATTCAGAAAACTAAGATCATGGCATCCAGTCCCATCATTTCATAGCAAATAAAAGGGGATAATTGGAAGCAGTGACAGATTTTCCTTTCTTGGGCTCCAAAATCACTGTGAACGGTGACTGTAGCCATGAAATTATAAGACACTTGCTCATGAGAAGGAAAGCTATTACAATCTTAGCATATTAAAAAGCAAAGACATCAGTTTGTCAACAAAGGTCCATGCAGTCAAATCTATGCCTTTTCTGGTACTCATATATGAATCTGAGAAGTAATCCATAAGGTTGAGTGCTGAAGAATTGATGCTTTCAAATTTTGGTGCTGGAGAAGACTCTTGAGAGACCCTTGGACAGCAAGGAGATCAAAACTGTCAGTTGTAAAGGACATCGACCCTGAACATTCATTGGAAATGCTGTTACTGAACCTGATGCTCAAATATTTTTGCCACCTGATAAGAAGAGCTGACTCATTGGAAAAGACCCTGATGCTGGGAAAGATGGAAGACAAATGGAGAAGGGGGCAGAGGTGGGTGAGATAAGGTTAGATAGCATTGCTGATTCAATGGACATGAATTTGAGGAAGCTCTGGGACAGAGTGGAGGACATAGGAGCCTGGCCTGCTGCAATCCATGAGATCTCAAAGAGTCAGGCAGGACTTACCAACTGAACAACAAAAACTGTCAAATCGGGCTCTGGATTATCAGTGGTCTCTTTACAACTAAAATAGGGATCTCAGAGTCAATCAGAAAATTCTTTTTGTGTATTTAATTTTTTTTTGTTTTGTTTAGAATTAAACAAATTTAAAGGGCAGACCACTCCATTTCTACACCCCAAATATTAGAGTCCACTCATGTTACCAACTTTTCTTGTTTTGAAAATTTTATCAACAAATCAAAAATGCCTAGCAAGTTCAGATATTTTGCCAAGTTTGCTTTTGTTTTTGTTTTTTTTTTTAAATTGAAATGTAGCATATAGAATATTCCAAATTTAACAATTGTTCACCTCAGTGACTTATTGAATAATGGATATTTTTACCATAATTCAGATTGCTAAGAGAAAATTATCAATAATGCAGAATCTCATGATTCTTCTTACTAGACTACTTCTCTGTTTCCAAAATGTAATCATTAGGTCGAGGTAATTACTCCTAATTAAGTTTTTTACCTTGAGAGAATTGTAGATTTACATGCAGTTGTTAGAAACAGAGAAATACTAAGCATCCTGTTCTCAGTTTCTCCCAATGGCAACATCTTGAAAACTTACAGCTTTTATCACTATCAGAATATTAGCCCTGATAAATGCATATGTAGTTAGATATTGCGAAATTTCCCTCTGCAGGTGTTTTACTACATTTCATGCTCACTTATAATCTGCAAGAGTACTTATTTTCCCTGCTGTCTCATTAAAAGAGCTTTTTGTCAGGTGTTTGAATATTTCCAAAGAAAGAATTCAGAAGAAGAGCATCAATGTAATTGAATTTGTTTCCTCTTATTGTGAGTAATGCAAAGCTTGCTCTTCATTACTTTCAACTTTTGAGTCATTTGTATATTTTTATGTGAAATCTGTTCATTTCCTTTGATTTTTATTCCCTTGAATTTTTGAGAATATTTATGTACTCTACACATATATGTGACACATATATGAGAAAATAGCCCCCTTAGAATTGTGAGATATATATATATATATATATATATATATATATATATATATCTCACTGTTCCAGATCATTTAAAATTCTATTTTTGGCATTGCTTATGGTTTTACCATGAAATGTTTTCTAGAATGTTGTAATCTGATTTATCAGTCTTTTTATATCTCAATTTTGAACCACAGCTTGAAGCCTTTCACTATATGTATATATGTCAATTAATTGATGCTTTTAATTAAGATATTTATTTTTTAGATGTTTATGCATTTTACCTGTACCAACATTTTATTGAATTTAATATACCAGATTTTTTTAATGGCTATCAAAATATCCCATCTTAGCATATTAATAATTCCATATTCTCCATAAAGCACTTAATAGGTACTGGATTTCCTGATTTGCTTGTTTCTCTTTCTAGGCTTTATATATTTTGCCCTTATGGCCCATCTATTCATGGACCACTATTTTGTTTTAATTATTGAGGCCTTGCAAATGTTTTAACACCTGTGAAAGATGTTTGCTCTTTCAGTGACCTCTTTTTTAAATATCTTTTAACGTTGGATGTTAATGTTGGTTCTCTATATAAGCAAGAGTAATTTTACAATACCTAGGATAAAGAATAAATCTCATTTCTGTTTATATGTGAATTACACTAAAATTTAATATTTGTATGGGAGATTTGGCAATTACATATTGCTAAAATGGCCTTCCCTCACATACACACACACACACAAAGTCGTCTTCACATTCACTCAGGTGTATTGTGTATATTTTGTGTGACATTGTTTTGGCCACCTGATGTGAAGAGCCAACTAACTCATAGGGGAAGACCCTGGTGCTGGGAAAGATTGAGGGCAGGATGAGAAGGGGATGGCAGAGGATGAGATGGTTGGATGGCATCACCAGCTCAATGGCCATGAGGTTGGCAAACTGGGAGATACTGAAGGACCGGGAACCCTGGCGTGCTGTGGTCCATGGGTGTCACACAGCCGGACACAACTTGGTGACTTAACAACTTTGATACTTTTTCTTACTTTTATCTTTAAAGCTTTACTAAAACATAAAAAATTGTGAGAAAGTACATAGTAAGGTACGCAAAGTAAGGAAATCTTTTTGTATCACATCAAGTGGTACATGATATAAATGTTTATATCTCTTTGCAAGTAAAGGGCACCTTGATTTTCACCACAGTAAGTTTACTTATACTTACAACTTCACATTCTGCTCATCAGAAGCAAGTCACTATGTACTGACCACTTTCAAAGAGAAAGGAATTAAGCTCTACTTTTCCCCATACATTTGCAAGAAGTTTCTTGTGCTCTTCCTGAAAGAACCCCCAGGAAATGCATGGAAAACTCTTTATATCTGAGGTTGCCATAGGCTTCATACTCACACACTTTGTAGCACTTGGATGTTAGCAAGTCATTAGAAATATCTAATATGGCAAGCTAAGACAGAATTGATAGGCTATCTCTCCAAAGTAATCATATTTTGGGTACAATTTCTTCTTTAAGGCACCAATTTTTTTCCTCTTGTATTTGAAATTCATGTGTATGTCAGTGTTTTAGTCACCCAGTTGTGTCTGACTCTCTCCATGGGATTCTCCAGGCAAGAATACTGAAACTGGGTGTCATTTCCTTCTCCAGGAGATCTTCTTGACCCAGGGATTGAATCCAAGTCCTGCATTACAGGCAGATTCATTACTGTCTGAGCCAACATCACAAATAAACTTGTAACTACATTTCACATCAACCTTATGCTCTATGTTTTCTGACGTTTAATTTCTCTGTTTCATTCTGAATATTTATTCCATTATCTCTTTCTGTTTCCTAATTTTATCTACTGTTCTTCTTAATCTGTTAAACTTATGACTGAATTATTAAATTGTTATTGCAAATTTTATATTTTAGCTCTAAATTTTCTACTATTTTTCTTAGAATTTTCATTTTCTCTATTAGTCATTCAGATATTAAAACCACCTGTTTATATTACTGAAAAGTTATTCTGAAATTATTATCTGACAATAGGCTGTTCCTATCGTTTATGTGCTTACTAGGTTTTTGTTTTTATCTCATCTTCTTAGTCAGCTTGATATTTCTATTGAGTTTTGGTTGATATATACAAAATAAAAATATATTTCATGTTTTTATTTAAAATTTTATTTTAACTATCTAATTACCCTAAATTCATGCAAGAAACAAAAAATGACTTGAATACATGTGTTAATCCTAGAGAGCCTGTTCATTGTCATTTTAGGATCCCACAGGAAAACTTGGGGTTTTACTAAGATCTCCAAACTTTAGTGACATCTAAATTCTATTTTGTACTTGACTCATGCATCTATAAAGCATTCTGTCTTCTCATTGTTGTGTTACTATTTTAGGAATTAGAAAACTCATTAAAGGTTAAATTAGCCCCATATTCTAATCTTACTTACTTTCTAATTCTATTTCTTTGTTTCTGATGAATTGATTTCCTACTCATTTGACAAGTGTCTGATGCAATTTTTTATTTTGTTCATTCATTTTCTCATTGTTCATGACAAAAGAGTTATTGCAAAAGGCTATCTACTCTGCCATTCTTGTAGTCAGATATTTTTGGTCTCATTTAGCATGTTATTTTTATCTGAGTGGATATGTTTTTAAATAGTTGCATCAAAAATATGCAATTTGAAATTGTCTATAGTGATAGACAGAGTGATAGCTGCTATTAAACCTGAATGATTAATAAAGGTTTGATGCACACCATGAAACAACGATACACAAATGGCTTCTATATTTCCAGCAAAAGACAATAGATAACAATTAAATAGAGACAGAATTAATGTCCAAGTTATTGTACAATTGTGCTCATTTCACATGCTAGCAAAGTAATGCTCAAAATCCTTCAAGTGAGGCTTCAGCAGAACATGAACCAAGACCTTGCAGATGTACAAGTTGGGTTTAGAAAAGGCAGAGGTCCAGATCAAGCTGCTACATTTGTTGGATCATAGAGAAAGTAACAGAATTTTTAAAAAAAGAAGAAAACAACAACAACAATCTACTTCTGCTTCATTGACTACTCCTATGACTGTATAGATCACAACAAACAGAAATGAGAATACAGCCCTCCTTACCTGTCTCCTGAGAAACCTGTATACAGGTCAAGAAGCAACAGTTAGAACCGGAAAAGACTATTGTTTTTCCAGAATTCCTATGTGAATGTGAGAGTTGGTCCATACAGAGGCTGAGTGCTGAAGAGTTGATGCTTTCAAATTGTGGTACTGCAGAAAATTCTTGAGAGTTCTTTGAACTACAAGGAGATTTAACTAGTCATTTCTAAAGGAAATCAACCCTGAATATTCATTGGAAGGACTGATGCTGAGACTGAATATCCATGGCCACCTGATGCAAAGAGCTAACTCATTGGAAAAGGCCCTCATGATGAGAAAAAAATGAGGGCAACATAAGAAGGGGGCAGCAGAGGATGAGATGGTTGGATGCAGAGGATGAGATGGTTGGATCATTGACTCAACGGACAAGAGTCTGAGCAAATTCTGGAATATAGTGAAGGATAGGGAAGCCTGACATGCTGCTGTCCATAGGGTCATAAAGTGTTGGATGAAACTTAGTGACTGAACAACAACATGGGAAAACAGGATTATAATTAAGTCAAGAAAAGCAGTGAACCAATTAGAATTGCTATGAAATACTACACTCAAGAGCTATCATATGCTAGCATGACTCCTATTTGAAAAGAAAAAACAACATGTGAACACATATTTCTGTATGAAATTAAACTTAATTATATTTCTTTAAAATGTGGAATAAATTATATATGCCCAGAAGCTTTTCTCCCATTTTTTTTTACACCTTCCCAAAGTGCTTTGCTTTATCTTTATATTTTTAATTCAGAGTACAAAATAGTGTATTTTAATCAATATTAAGCTAATTTCAAGTGGATAATATCATGAAATTAAGAAATCATTTTTTAAACTCATTATGAGTTACATACACTCTTATTTTAGCATCTGAAGCTCATTCATTTAAAAAGAATTTTTCTCTTTTACTTTATTAGTAAATTCTTGTACTTCAAAAATTTTGAGATATTAGTCAGTTATATTACATGATTTTTATTCTAGCTTTGTTTTAAAGTGGACAAGGATTAAAAGTAATGCAAGAGAAATTCTCTTGACCAGGAATGAGAGGAGTTTCAGTCAAGATTTTAACAAAATATGCAAGCCTGTTAGTATTTAATTTAGACTGTTGGAAAATTTTCATCAAATATTGTACTTTTGAACATGAATGGTTTTAAATAATAATTGTTAACATTTTGATAAATTATTAGCCAATTAAATTTTAAAAAGAAATGAAAGCTAAAAGTGAATTATAAAAATGGGAGGGGAATTCCACTGATTTTAATATATCTCTCAAAAGCTAACAATATTCTCTTTCATGTCATTCATAAAAACGTGGTTCTTCCTTGGTGGCTCAAACAATTAAAAAAAAAAATCTTCCTGCAATGAAGGAGACCTGGGTTCAGTCCCTGGGTTGAGAAGATCCCCTGGAGAAGGGAATGGCTACCCACTCCAGTATTCTTGCATGGAGAATTCCATGGAGAAAGGAGCCAGCCTGGCAGACTTACAGTCCATAGGGTCGTGAAGAGTCAGATACCACTGAGTGACTTACATAAAAATGTATCTTGTGCAGATAACTTTTGTACAACCAAAGCTATAGATATGGCAACTGCGTGATGTTTGTTTACTAAAGTATAGCCATATCTTATTAAAATGCTATATGTTTATGTAAAAGGTAAATAATCACATTGAACACTCAAGTTATATTGTATAAGTAATTTTGATTTCAATTTGAGCAGTCTCATTATAAAATCTTTGTAAATAAAAATTAAAAAATATAAAATCTTAGCAAATATTATTACCTAATCTTCATTGTTAAAATATATTTTAATTCTTATATCAGCTTATCTACATGCAGCTGAATCAAAGTATTATATCAAATTTATATTTTGTAGGACAGGTGTATAATATGTTTTCATAATACTCTAAATATATAGTTGCATCTATTTCTATACAAATTTTTTTATATATTGAAATTTTTATCTATATCATTATTTATAGACCATTTATACATTTGATTGTACCTTAAGCCAAGACCAAAGAATAAAGAATCTGATACAATGCATTAGATAAATGAGCAAAGTGAAAATTGTACATATATATATAATTTTAAATAACTTGATGCTTACATATTTTGCATATAGTATATGCATAAGTATACATATAAAATGCTTTATGTATGTAAAGCATATATAACATATATATGCTTATATACCACACATACTTGCAATTGCTCAATGACTAAATATGAAATATGTGGTATACACTTTCACTGAGTAACAAGAGAGTGATTGTACTTATATTCCTACATATGCACATTAATGAAATGTGTGTGTGTGTGTGTATGAGTGCTCAGTTGTTTCCAACTCTTTGCAGCCCCATGGACTGTAGCTCACCCAGACTCCACTGTCCACGGACTTTTCCAGGCAAGAGTACTGGAGTAGGTTGCCATTTCCTTCTTCAGTGGATAGTCCCAGCCCAGGGATGAAACACACATCTCTTGGGTCTCTTGCATTTTCAGGTCGATTCTTTACCACCACACAATCTGGGTGTATGCACATTAGCATCCGTACATCCATAAATAAATTCATGGAGATTATTTAGAAGTTAGTTTTAAATTATTGGAAAATACATATATTTAGGTGTATTAGAATCACAAATACTTAACCAGTGAATATGTATGAAATCAACAAGGATTTCAAAATTTTAGCTAACGTATTAGTTATTTTTTTCTATATATACATAACAAAAGCTGATTTCTGCATCAAGATAATTAAATAATAAATGGAAAAATAAATGATAAATTATCAGTCTAGAGAGGATCTCTACTTATGTATATATAATATATGTTGGTTATTACATATAATCAGTGACAACCTACTTCTTTTCAAGTGCCTGAAGACTCAAGATGAGCAATATTTATTTCTATTGACTCCCAAGGTAGGAAAATAATCAGTTATCAAAAGCGCCAATGTGAAAGGCTTGCAATTATTTATTTGAGTGTGTGAATGAGAAAAATCAATGCATAAAAGTGGACTTTATTTTTTCTGAGCTAAAATGCTCACCTCAATTTCTAAAAAAATAAAAATATAAATTTCTATTTCTTTTCTCTTCCAAAGAGTAATTTATGTATGTCTTTCCAGGATAAGGTTATAAAAGTATTGATACATTACATCTTTTATAACATGGAAAACTAGGCCCACATTTAGTTCTTCAATACTGATAATATTAAATAGAATCTTGCTTTTATTTACACTTTGCCATATTACAAGAATATAGGACTTTTCTGTATATAAGCATTCTTTGTTTACAGTCTTTTGAAACTTATTTATACTACTTAACTTTTCCCTTTAAAATACCTCAACTTAATTCTTTACATAAAGCTAGATACGTTCAATATCTTTTTACATAAGAGTAGCATTTATTGCATCCAATTCTAGTACTGAATGCTTTATTACATTTTTTTTTAATTTCTATCTTTTTTCCATTTATCTTTATTAGTTGGAGGCTAATTACTTTACAATATTGTAGTGGTTTTTGTCATACATTGACATGAATCAGTCATGGATTTACATGTATTCCTCATCCCGATTCCCCCTCCCACCTCCCTCTCCACCCGATCCCTCTGGGTCTTCCCAGTGCACCAGGCCCAAGCACTTGTCTCATGCATCCAACCTGGGCTGATGATCCGTTTCACCCTAGATAATATACATGTTTCAATGCTGTTTTCTCGAAACATTCCATCCTCGTCATCTCCCACAGTCCAAAAGTCTGTTCTGTACATCTGTGTCTCTTTTTCCATTTTGCATATAGGGTTATCATTACCATCTTTCTAAATTCCATGTATATGTGTTAGTATACTGTATCAGTCTTTATCTTTCTGGCTTACTTCACTCTGTATGATGGGCTCCAGTTTCATCCATCTCATTAGAACTGATTCAAATGAATTCTTTTTAATGGCTGAGTAATATTCTATGGTGTATATGTACCACAGCTTCCTTATCCATTCATCTGCTGTTGGGCATCTAGATTGCTTCCATGTCCTGGCTATTATAAACAGTGCTGCGATGAACATTGGGGTGCATGTGTCTCTTTCAGATCTGGTTTCCTCAGTTTGTATGCCCAGAAGTGGGATTGCTGGATTATATGGCAGTTCTATTTCCATTTTTTTAAGAAATCTCCACACTGTTCTCCACAGTGGCTGTACTAGTTTGTATTCCCACCAACAGTGTAAGAGGGTTCCCTTTTCTCCACACCCTCTCCAACATTTATTGCTTACAGACTTTTGGATAGCAGCCATTCTGACTGGTGTGTAATGGTACCTCATTGTGGTTTTGATTTGCAATTCTCTGATAATGAGTGATGTTGAGCATCTTTTCACGTGTTTGTTAGCCATCTGTATGTCTTCTTTGGAGAAATGTCTGTTTAGTTCTTTGGCCCACTTTTTGATTGGGTCATTTATTTATCAGACTATACTACAAAGCCACAGTCATCAAAACAGTATGGTACTGGCACAAAGACAGAAATATAGATCAGTGGAACAGAATAGAAAGCCCCGAGATAAATCCACGAATCTATGGACACCTTATCTTCGAAAAAGGAGGCAAGAATATTCAATGGAGAAAGGACAACCTCTTTAACAAGTGGTGCTGGGAAAACTGGTCAACCACTTGTAAAAGAATGAAACTAGAACACTTTCTAACACCATACACAAAAATAAACTCAAAATGGATTAAAGATCTAAATGTAAGGCCAGAAACTATAAAACTCCTAGAGGAGAACATAGGCAAAACATTCTCTGACATAAATCACAACAGGATCCTCTATGACCCACCTCCCGGAATATTGGAAATAAAAGCAAAAATAAACAAATGGGACCTAATGAAATTTAAAAGCTTTTGCACAATAAAGGAAACTATAACCAAGGTTAAAGCCAGCCCTCAGATTTGGAGAAAATAATAACAAATGAAGCAACAGACAAAGGATTAATCTCAAATATATACGAGCAACTCCTGCAGCTCAATTCCATTTTTTTCTTTCATTCATGAAACAGAAATGATTGTTCTCATTTTAGAGGGGAAAAAATAGTTTCTAAGCAAATTGTCTAATGATACATGAATTACATATTTATACATCCAGCTAATTAAAAATGAAATGCATATAAAAACATTGTGCACATTATAAATAAAGAAAAACTCTTAAATGTACAAATGTTTTAATTAATAAATTAATAAGGAAAATTTATCCTTATTAAATCAAACCCAGGTATAAAAAGAAATTCTTCTAGAATATACAGAAAATCCTAAATTTGACTGATATTGATATAAGCTGGCTAATGAAGATCAGATAATGATGTATGTACAGACCAAAAAAATTTCAAAAAGACATGGCAGTATACATTTCTGGGAAAGATAAAACAGAAGTTGTTTGGCAGCAATCAGAGAGGCACCGGGCATTAAAAAAAACACCTTGGAAAAAGTGAATAGAAATATCTAAATCAGATGGCATTTTTTAATATCCTAGGTTAAAGTTTATATAACCAAAATGAATTGATATTATCTTTATCTGAACTTCTAGACTATATGAAATGCACACATACAGACACATATATACATACAAATATTTGTGTGTATACACAAGAAATTTAGATGGCCCATGTCATTTTGCTGTTATATTTTTCTTCCTTAATCATATTTTTAGTTTGAATGAAACATTCCAATATATTTTCACAGCTAAATTATTGATTGAATTTTCTCTAGTGATTTGGAAGCAAATTTCAGACAATAAAAATTAAGAAATAGTTACAATACCTGAAAGGAATCTGAAACTAGGTGGAATTTTTCTCTTGGAATTACATATTTTTTTTTTTTATATTTCTCTAATGTATCTCACTTTGATAACATTCAAGCTTAATTTGAAATAAAATTGTTTAAATTAAAACATCACTGTGTTTGGTTTCTTGAGACCAACTAAAAAATAACTAAGCTTTTTATGAGCAAGTTTTAAAAGAACCATAAACTTGTCATTACAAAAATATTGTTGACACATATGTCTAGAATTATAAATGAATATGCTTTATGACTATATTTGCTGGCAATTTGATCTCTGGTTCCTCTGTCTTTTCTAAAACCAGCTGGAACATCTGGAAGTTCTCAGTTTACATACTGATGAAGTCTGGCTTGGAGAATTTTGAGCATTACTTTACTATCATGTGAGATGAGTGCAATTGTGTGGTAGTTTGAACATTCTTTAGCATTGCCTTTGTTTGGGATTGGAATGAAAACTGACCTTTTCCAGTCTTGTGGCCACTGCAGAGTTTTGCAAATTTGCAGGCATACGGAGTGCAGCACTTAAACTGCATCATCTTCTAGGATTTGAAATGGCTCACCTGGAATATCATCACCTCTACTAACTTTGTTCGTAGTGATGCTTCCTAAGACCCACTTGGCTTCACACTCCAAGTGCTATTGGTAAATAATCCACCTGCCAATGCAGGAGATGCAAGAGATGGGTTTGATCCCTGGGTTCGGTAGTTCCCCTGGAGAAGGAAGTGGCAACACATTCAAGTATTCTTGCCTGGAAAATTCCTTGGACAGAGGAGCCTGGTGGGCTACAGCCGATGGGGTTGCAAAGAGTTGGACACAACTGAGTGAGCACAATATAATATATGATTAATGTCCTATATATGTAGTTCATAAAGGACTTCGAATCACAATGAAGCTTATTACATTTTTACACTTTAGGTCAAATATCTAAATCACAGTTTCATGAATACATATTAATGATATTCATGTCATCATAAAAGGTAAATGTCTTTACAATCTCTACATGGATTCACTCTAAAATTAAAATTACACATATCATCAAAAATACCAGGTTTGCCACCAGTTAGTTCATCTCATTTTTTGTTCCTTTTGGCCCACATGAAACTTTCCAGATAAATCAACTTACCAAAATTACAGTGCATTGATATGTTTGTATGGCATATACTGAAACTTTAATTGTATGAGATTTGATTTTATTTCTTAATGCATTGTGCCACTAACACTCAAAGCCACTGATAGAATATTAGGATGCTATTAAAAGCTACAAATGTGAAAGGCCACATAATATAGAGTTCTGTGGCTCCAAGAAAATGATATTAAAAGAGAACAGCTTCTGGAAAGATTTGTACAAGCTTATATATTTCAGAGTTGAAAAGTAGTTGTAACGATACCATTCCAGAAACACTTAAGGACATGTTAGGAAACATTACACCAATTACTTTTACATTCTGTTGTGGTCAAAATCTTTGCAACACTCTCTTAAGTGTTTAACTAGGGAAATATTTAGAAAAACATCCCTTTACTAAAGTTTGTGCATACTGCTACATAAAACAAAAAAGAACAGAACTTATTAATGTATTTGAAATCATTAGAACTCCAGCTGATTTTGGACACCATAAAAACAATTTTATTGAGTATGAGAAAGCTTAGAGTCTAGAATTCAATTGTTAGAAGAGTGGATAAAAAATGGATAATTAATATTTAGCACTATATATTATTATTTTCATTCTACTCAAGAATAATTATTTTCAATATTAAAGTGTACAAAATGCTTTATTTATAATATCTAAAGGACATCTGATGCAACATTCAAATGGCAAATAGCAAAACAAAGGTCTTTATTTTTTAAGGAATCATGATCCTAACATATCTCCCATTTTAGCAGACTAGAAAGCAATGCTCCATTAATAGTATCCAATTGTTAAGAAAACAAGTATAATCAATTCTTCTTGTAAAAAGGATCCTGTAATTGATTAATCTGTGAAAAATTTCTCTGATATCTGATATTTTCAGCAAAGCTTTCATCTTTATGATTGTTTTTCTCTCTTTTACATAAATATATTACTGAAATACATTCATGTCAAATTTGGAATCTAGATATCATTGTATACTGCCTTTTTCTTATATATAGTAGTTACAAATTTTTGACCTAAAACAAATAGATATTTCTTAAGCAAGAATGGGTTTATTAGGGATCATCAGAAAATTGCAACTTGGGGACTGCAAACTTGACAATTCATGTGAAAAACTCCCACAAGGCAAGAAAAGAGGAATGCTTTTGTAGAAGGGAAAGGAAAATTGAAAGTGTATAGTAAACAGAATCCATGGTTTTTCATTAACTGAGTTCCTGCCAAGAATATAATGTCTTTCTTCTTCCCCTTGGGCTCAGCTATCATCTCAGGTCACAAGAGCTTGCCATTCTGGTCTCCCAAATCTATTTAATTGAGGATTATTTTATTATTTTTTTTAAATGGATGACTTATACTTTTGCAAAGAATGGTAGAAAATATTTAAGTGAGTGTTTGAATAGGAATTAAATTTGAATAGGATTGTTTTTTCTTTTTAGAACATTTGTGCTTATTATATTTGTGCTAATTATATTAATTATACCAAAGCAATGGTTATTACCTACACATGAATTTATAATTTAGATACACTATTTCTTAAAAATGTTCCTAGATTCTACCCACTTGCTTAAGCATTCTTTTTTTTAAGCATTCTTTAGTATTAAAGTACATTCAATAATCTAATGTCCTAGAGCTGAACATAAACTTTCCTGATTGTACACTTAATTATGTATAAAATCTTTTATTACTTAACAATCTCTCTAACCCCTTTCTTGGGTTTCCCTGGTGACTCTGTAGTAAAGTCAGAATCCACCTGCCAATGGAGACCCGGGTTTGATCCCTGGGTCAGGGAAGATCCCCTGTGGTAGGAAATAGCAATCCACTGCAGTATTCTTGTCTGGAAAATCCCATGGACAGGGGAACCTGGCAGGCTACACAGTCTGTGGAGTCACAAAAGAGTTCCATAAGACTTAGTGACTAAACAACAACAACAACAACAATCTCTTAACACCTCTACTCCCTTATTTCTCTTTCGTTAATGTGGCCAAAACTTTATTTTGGCATTTGCAACTTGCCGAAGTTTGAAAATTTTCACTCGTCTACACACTTTTCATGCTAGAAAATGTCACTGTCTTATGTATGGTTTAGTCACTAAGTCATGTCCAACTCTTGAGAACCCGTGGGCTATATCCTCCTAGACTCCTATCTTCATGGGATTCTCCAGGCAAGAATACTGAAGTGGTTGCCATTTCTTTCTCCAGTGGTTTTATATATAGTCACTCTTTAAATTATCTCCATGTGTTTAGAGAAAGGTATTCAGATTTGGGTCCAAAAATATGTCATTAATATTTCTGGCATGTGAGTGGATGAAAGCATGAGAGAGACTGTCCTTCTCTATTACACACTGGTAAAGCTATCCTAGACAGGTCAACACATCATACTTTATATCTAAATACTCAAAGTCCAATATTTCAGCAGCAAATGTCATAAATTCGATTCACATCTTTAGTTCACTTTACATCAGCTTTAAACTGAAAAAGACACTCTTTTAAGATAGATTTTTCAAAAGAAATATTAAACCACCATCCAACATCTGAGGTCTTTTCTGTAAAAGTTACAAAATTCTCAGTGAATTGCTTTTATAAAGTATGCTTTTTTTTATAAATAAGCCAATAATTATATGTGTATTATCCAGTAATTGTTCACTATGTGTCAGGTGTTGTGCTAGACACCCTGCACACATTATTACTTTAACCATTACACTCATAAAAATTATTATAGCCATCTTTATACAGATTAGAAAACAGTACCTTAACTAACTTTATGTAACTAGTGTATCAGAGTGAGAATTTGAAATCAATTACATGTTTTTTAAAAAAGGGCTTTTTTACATTCACTACAAAAGTAAAAGAAGCATAGAGCTTCCTAGCTACCAAGGTAAACTGTCACAATTTAGAAATCATGGCCTTTCATTTTACTGATTTTGATTTTTCCAAGTTTTCCTCTATGAGAAGTTAGCTGAAATTTTCTGAGTTTTTGAATGATTGCTAAGTATTTAATTTAGCAGTGATGTAACTACCATCTCCCACTGCATTTCTCCAAGTTACCTTGTTACTGTTCTGTCTAAATGTTTTTTAATTAGTTTAAAATGAAGGGGAGTGACTTTATTGCTAGAGAAAATAGTGCCATAAATATTGTGGATCATATAATTTTACCAGTGATGTTATCACAATTCAGCCAAATAGTCAAAATAAATATGAATCTAGTGTATAATTTAAAGCTTAGAATAGTTTAATATAACATGTGGAGTTGATGATAGAGTCTTGGTCCTCTAGAATTCTATTCACTAAATTTATCTAAGCATTTAGAAGTGATCTTCACACCCTTATTATTGCATTTCCCTACTGGTCAACCTTTACAACCTCATCTACTTTCACCGAAGGCTAGATTTAGATTTAATAATCTAGCAGCTGTTTTTATACTCAGTTCAATTTTGATATGCCATGATATTCAAAGGGATATTTTGTTCAGTAATTTTTGCAACAGAAGTAGTCTCAAAGTTAACTAGCAAGAGGAATGGAGCCATTGAGCTTTAAAATAAGGAAAGGATATTGTATGAAAAATTTTCAATGTGTATCTGTGTGTTTGTATGTGTGCAAGAATGAGAGATCAAACCAGTCAATCTTAAGGGAAATTAACCCTAAAAACTCGTTGGAAGGACTGAGGTTGAAGCCAAAACTCCCGTATTGGTCATCTGATGTGAAAAGCTGACTCACTGGGAAAGTCCCTGATACTGAGAAAGGTTGAGGGCAGAAGGAGAAGAGGGTGTCAGAGAATGAGATGGTTGGTTGGCTTCACCGATGCAATGTATATGAACTTGAGCAAATGTCAGGAGATGCTGAGGGACAGAGAGACATAGCCTATTAAAGTCCATGGTATCACAAAGAATCCGACATAACTGGGTGATGCAACAACAAGAATGAGAGGGAGAGATCAGAAGGAGGGAAGAGAAAAAATGAGGGAGGGGAGAGAGACAGGGATGATGTTGCAAAATTATAGTGACTAATGATAGGGAACAGAAGAAGATTATTGGATCTGTCCAGTCACTCAGTCATGTCCCACTCTTTGACACCCAAGGAGTGCAGCACGCCAGGTTTCTCTGTCCATCATCAACTCCCAGGGCTTACACAAGCTCATGTTCATTGAGTCAGTGATGCCATCCAACCATCTCATCCTCTGTCATCCCCTTCTCCTCCTGCCTTCAGTCTTTCCCAGCATCAGGGTCTTTTCCAAGGAGTCAGTTGTTTGCATCAGGTGGCCAAAATATTGGAGTTTCAGCTTTAGCATCAGTCCTTCCAAAGAATATTCAGGGTTGATTTCCTTTGGATTGACTGGTTTGATCTCCTTGCTGTCAAGGGACTCTTGAGTCTTCTCCAACACCACAGTTCAAAAGTATCAATTCTTCAGTACTCAAGTTCCTTTATAGTCCAACTCTTACATCCATACATGACTACTGGAAAAACTGTAGTTTTAACTAGATAGAACTTTATCATCAATGTAATGTTTCTGCTTTTTAATATGATGCCTAGGTTGGACATAGATTTTCTTCCAAGGAGCATGCATCTTTTAACTTTGTGGCTGCAGTCACCATATGTAGTGACTTTGGAGCCCAAAAAATGATAGTCTGTCACTGTTTCTGTTGTTTCCCCACCTATTTGCCATGAAATGATGGGACCAGATGCCATCATTTTACTTTTCTGAATGTTGAGTTTTAAGCAAACATTTTCACTCTCCTCTTTCACTTTCATCAAGAGGCTCTTTACTTCTTCTTCACCTTCTGCCATAAAGGTGGTGTCATCTGCATATATAAGCTTATTGATATTTCTCCTGGAAATCTTGATTCCAGTTTGTGGTTCATCCAGCCTGACATTTCACATTATGTGCTTTGAATACAAATTAAATAAGGAGGGTGACAATATACAGTCTTGACACACTGCTTTCCTAAACTGGAACCAGTCTGTTGTTCCATGTCCAGTTCTAACTGTTGATTCTTGTCTGGCATACCTATTTCTCAGAAGGCAAGTAAGGTGGTGTGGTATTCCCATCTCTTTAAGAATTTTCCACAGCTTGTTATGATCCACATTCAAAGGCTTTGGCATAGTCAATAAAGCAGAACTAGATGCTTTTCTGGAAATCTCTTGCTTTGTTAAAGATCGAACAGATTGTTGCTTATTTGATCTCTGGTTCCTCTGCCATTTCTAAGTCCAGCTTGTACATCTGGAAGTTCATGGTTCACATACTGTTGCAGCTTGACCTGGAGAATTTTGAGCATTACTTTACTAGCATGTGAGATTAGTCCAATTGTGCGGTAGTTTGAACACTGTTTGGCAATGCCTTTCTTTGAGATTGGGATGAAAACTGACTTTTTCCAGTCCTGTGGCCACTGCTGAGTTTTCCAAATTTGCTGGCATATTGACTGCAGCACTTTCACAGCATTACCCTTTAGGATTTGAAACAGTTCACCTAGAATTCCATTACCTCCACTAGCTTTGTTCATAGTGATTTTTCCTAAGATCCACTTGATTTTGCACCCCAGGATGTCTGGCTCTAGGTGAGTGATTATATCATCATGGTTATCTGGGTTACGAAGGTCTTTTTGGTATAGTTTTTCTGGGTATTCTTGCTGCCTCTTCTTAATATCTTCTGCTTCTTTTAGGTCCATACCATTTCTGTCCTTTATGGCACCCATCTTTGCTTGAAATGTTCCCTTGGTATCTCTAATTTTCCTGAAGAGATCTTTAATGTTTCCCATTCTATTGTTTTCCTCCATTTCTTTGGACTGATCCCTGAGGAAAGCTTTCTTATCTCCTTGCTATTCTTTGGAACTCTGCATTCAAATGTGTATATCTTTCCTTGTCTCCTTTGCCTTTAGCTTCTCTTCTTTTCTCAGCTATTTGTAACACCTCCTCAGACAACCATTTTGCTTTTTTGCATTTTTTTTCCTTGGGGATGGTCTTCATCACTGCCTCCTGTACAATATCATAAGCCTCCGTCCATAGATCTTCAGGCAGTCTGTCTATCAGATCTAATTCCTTGAATCTGTTTGTCACTTCCACTCTACAATCATAAGGGATTTTATTTAGTTCATACTTGAATGGTCTAGTGTTTTCCCTACTTTCTTCCATTTAAGTCTGAATTTGGCAGTAAGGAGTTCAAGTCCTGTGCCAAGGTCAGCTCCTGGTCTTGTTTTTGCTGATTCTATAGAGTGTCTCCATCTTTGGCTGCAAAGAATATAATTAATCTGATTTTGGTATTGACCATCTGGTGATTCCATGTCTACAGTTGTCTCTTGTGTTGTTGGAAGAGGGTGTTTGCTATGACCAGTGTGTTCTCTTGGCAAAACTCTGTTAGCCTTTGCCCTGCTTCATTTTGTACTCCAAACCTTGATTTAAGATAGATTGTATGTTAAATTCTTGAACTTTAAGGAAAGATAATTTTACTTTTAGAGGTTTAAATTTTAAGGTAAATATACACTGGAAAGCATGTATACAATTTTAGCCTAGTGTACTCTCTATTATTTGGGGGGGCTCCAAAATCACTTCAGATGGTGACTTCAGCCATGAAATTAAAAGATGCTTCCTCCTTGAAAGAAAAGTTATGACCAACCTAGACAGTATATTCAAAAGCAGAGACATTACTTTATCAATAAACGTCCATCTAGTCAAAGCTATGGTTTTTCCAGTAGTCATGTTTGGGTGTGAGAGTTGGACTATAAAGAAAGCTGAGTGCTGAAGAATTGATGTTTTTGAACTGTTGTATTGGAGAAGACTCTTGAGAGTCCCTTGGACTGCAAGGAGATCCAACCAGTCCATCCTAAAGGAGATCAGTCCTGGGTATTCATTGGACGGACTGATGCTGAAGCTGAAACTCCAATATTTTGGCCATCTGATGCGAAGAGCTGACTCATTGGAAAAGAACCTGATGCTGGGAAAGATTGAGAGTGGGAGGAGAAGTGGATGACTGAGGATGAGCTGGTTGGATGGCATCACTGACTCAATGGACGAGTTTGAGTAAACTCTGGGAGTTGGTGATGGATGGAGGCCTGGCATGCTGCAGTCCATGGGGTCGCAAAGAGTCAGACATGACTGAGCGACTGAACTGAACTGAACTCTCTATAACCTCTTATACATTCTCTCACTACATATTTCAAGTACTAGAATGATAGATTGAAAATTATCCAGTCATTGTGTTCACATTTTACTTATAAGATCAAAGTCAAAGATGAGGGATAAAGTTCTTATAGTAACCTCTATCTATTATGTTAATGTCACTTTCATCTGATCATTAGATAACATTCATATAGGTCTAAAACGTGAATGGATAGCTTTAAAGACAGTTGCTAAAGAAGTTGATTTTCTCTAACAAAATTCTTTATTTTTAGACTTCCTAACAGAGTGTTAAAAAGGAGTACACTGTTTTAGTTTATTAATAATTTTATATGCAATGTGTTAGTGGTAAAACTTTCTGATAGCCACCTTAAAATTGAATTTGTAGCAGATAGTGCTACATTAATGTCTGCAATGTAATATGCTTCCTTTTAAATACCACCATACAGGTGGACATTTTAAAATACACAATGTTCAAATTAAGTTGGCATATTGTCAGAAACTGATCTATGATTTCACTATTAAAGCACAGCTTTCTGTGTAACTTTAATTATAGAAACAAGACCCTCAGAAAATATAAAACATAAAGAATATTTTGCCAAATACCTGTTAAGTAAGCAACTGTGTTAAATTTTTATCCACAATATTAATGATTTAATCATGGTGTGCCAACAGAAACTTTAGAGAACAAAATAGGAGTATTGATTTTTAAAATGTTTTTTAATTGAGTGTAAAAATTCTAACCATGTCAATTATGAACAGCATGAAGCTAATTCCCATATGTTTATTTACAAATTTAATTTCACAATGCCAATTAGGTATCATCAAACTCATCTGCACAAAGTTTCATGCAATTTTTAGCTTATAAAATTGTTTTGTAGACCTAATGCTTCATTATGCCACTGAAGGCATAAGGGGTAATCACTCTGCAATGAACTGCTTTTATTTCATTATTATGTAACAATTAACCTATCCCTTCTGGCTAAATCTGTCATTTATGATACAGAATAGCAGATTAATTATAGTTTCTAGAACTGATCACCATGAAATTGTTGGTGATGTCACTCACTATGTGCCCTTCTCTCTGATCCCTTTGAAATATTCATTCATTCCAACAATGACCAATGCTAAAAAAGAGGAAATAAAAGAAAAAATTAATTATTTTTAAAACATACCATTTGCACTGTTTTATGAAGCTCTTCACTGAATTATCTACTGTCTGTTAGATGCCAAGAACAGTCATGTCCTCATACCCTCAGATAACCATCTCTTACCATTTTCCTCTATTCTAACATAGACTAATTCCAAATTCCCATTCCTTTTTGCCACATCCACAAACATGCACTTTACTACAACTGAGAACACTCCAGGATTTAGACTCCAGGATTTCTAAAGCTCTCTTAATGTATTAAAATGCCCCTAGCTATTTTAAATTAATTCTTGTGTGAGGCCAAAAGATGTATAAACACCAACTATTTATGAAGCAATATATTGGTTAAAGGAACATACTCTGGAGTCAAATCAAGATTTCAGTATCTCCTGTCTATTTATCAACTATACAAATTTATGAAAGTTACTTAGTAATTTTGCCTTAGTTTTCCGTAAAATGGAGCGAATATCTTTACTTCATATAATTGCTAGAAGAAATAAACTCAATGATATGTATAAAGTACTTGGCATGGTGTTTGGCATATGCTTAATAAATCTTAGTTACTTTGAAAAAGATGGCTCAATATGCTGTTTAAAGACATTTATGATCCTAATAAAAATATTTAAAGAACTTGATTAACATCTTTGGCTACCATTTGACAGGTTTATAGAGGCTAACAAGATTGTGAAAATTAACTTTTTAAACCATTTTTTACTGTGAAGATAACTCTTACTAGTAAATCTTATCTTGTTTGATACTATTAAGCTCTTGAAAGTTGTACACTTTGTAGCAGAAACATTTGCACTGTTCTTGGTGAATATGTGAACTAGGTGAGGAAACTAAATTGAGGCAAGAAAAATTGAGGAATGTAAACTTAGAAGCAAAAATTCAAATGCACATATCCTAGATAAAGTGGTTAAAGTCCAAGTGGATATGGAAGCATTGTGTAACAAATCAAGATTTTTTGAACTTTGCCACATAGGGTGAGAGACCAGTGTAAAATCCTTTCTTCCCTACCAAAGTCTGAACAGGAAGTCAATGATATATTTTAAGTATTCAGAAAACTGACTACTAAAGCATAAATGAAAGGCATACTTGTGTGTGCACCCAAATGGACTGCTGCTGCTGCTGCTGCTAAGTCGCTTCAGTGGTGTCTGACTCTGTGCGACTCCGCAGACTGCAGCCCACCAGGCTCCCCCGTCCCTGGGATGCTCCAGGAAAGAACACTGGAGTGGGCTGCCATTTACTTCTCCAATGCATGAAAGTGAAAAGTGAAAGTGAAATTGTTCAGTCGTGTCCGACTCCTAGCGATCTCATGGACCACAGCCTACCAGGCTCCTCCTTCCATGGAATTTTCCAGACAAGAGTACTGGAGTGGGGTGCCATTGTCTTCTCCCATCCAAATGGACTATCACACTCTAAACTTGACAATCTTTCCCACCCAGTTGCAAGCAGCATTAATCAAAGACAGGCCATATGCAAAGTTTAGAGAAAGAGTAGGAGAGAGGGACTCTAGACCAACTGATGTTCTTTTAAACAAGAAATTTGCACACATTTCTCTAGTTCATATTTCATGCCCAAATGAGGTCACAAAAGATACAGAAAATCTGTCTCTAACTTTGGCAGCTATATATCTTATTACAATTTTATACTAATGAAAAGATCATTTTGTTTCCTCAACATTTGTCCTAGAAAATCTTTTGCACTTAAACAGGAGGTGACATACTATTATTTAAGATGATTGCATAATTAACAAAACAGATAAAACAGAAACATTATACACTAATTTCATGATATTGTTTGTTTTCTGAGATAGGAAAGAAAAATGGGAAATTGAAGCACCATAAAATTTCTGAAAATGGAAAGCAGCTGAAAAATTGCAACTGAGTAGCAAAGACGAGAAAGCTGAAATATAAGTGACTATATAAATAAAGACAAAGTGAAACAAGACCATATATATTAGAGAATGTTTCCAAAATTTACTGCTTCATGTGATGTAGGAAGAAAGCAAATTAAATATATTACCATTTCACTGTAACATCTATTTTAGCTTTCTCATGTAAGAAAGATACTGTATGGTTTTATAACTTACAGCTTTTCAAATTTATTTATCATTCAAATGATTTGTTCCTCATATTTACTGAAAGAATTAGGAACATGAGTTTATTTCTAGTACAGCTTATATCTGTGTATTCCTTAGAGCATCACAAACTTATGACACAGACCCATCTGGAGCCACTTAGCTGTCATTATTTTCTTTTGGATTTTCAAGCTGTCACTGCATCACCTCTCTGTACATGATGGTGAGGTAGTTGTATTTAATGAGATCCTACTACCTGTCAGCGAAATCTTGGTTTCTGACAGTTGCAAGATATCCCAGGATCATCTTGAATTCTCCTACAATAAATAAAGAGCCAACAAACCCTGTATCCTTTCAGTAGAAAGTAGCTTCAATGTCTTGTTGGAACAGATTATATTGCTTTTCCTTGGTACTGAATCTATGGATGATGACACCAGGAAGAAGTAAATTTAATCTTAGAGCAAGAGTTATCTTAGAAAAATAATTGTGAGAAGATAAAAAGTGGCATGTATTTTAGCAGATACTTCCAATCCACATAAAATTATTGTTATCTGGTTTTCATTAAAAGTGAAAACTGTTAGTTGTTCAGTTTTGTCTGACTCTTTGCAACCCCATGGACTGTAGACCACTAGACTTTTCTCTCCATGGAATTCTCCAGGCAATAATACCAGAGTGGGTAGCCATTTACTTTTCTGGGGGATCTTCCTGGCTTAAGGATCAACCTTGGCTCTCCTGCATTGCAGGCAGATTCTTTACCATCTGAGCCACCAAGGGAGTCCATGAAATTTATTAATATTTTAAAGCATTTTATTTAATCTTCATATATTATGCTAAATGCTTTTATAACAAATTGCAAATTAAAGTGACATTTTCCCTCAAATTTAGCACTCTCCATAGCATTGATCACTTTCTGATTCTTGTTGTAGGTACCCTGAAATGGTTTTGAAATATCCAAGCATTCATGGTCCCATGTGTCAGTAGTACTTGGTCACTTAATGAGGGAGAAAAAGAAAAAAAGAAAGATTCTCCTCCCAGGAAAACACTAAATAAAACACAATCATAGCAATACAGTCTTTCAGATAACCTCTTCACGACTCAAAGGCAATGATGATAGGGTAGTCCAGACACAAATGTGGATGTAGGGATTTATTTGAAATTGTCCTTTAACTTCACAGTGGGAAAATTATTTATCTTTTATTACGCATATCTTATAATGGAAATCAAACTTCTAAAGATCTTCAAATAAATAAAGATAGATATTCAAGAATCAATTAGTGTTAGTCCCTTAGTCATGTCTGACTCTTGCCATGAGTTTTATAATCATATAAACTCAGACTATTAAAAGCTAATTAACAATGTCATAAAGCCCAGCAAAATTAATATCAAGGACATTTAAAAGCAAAAGGGTAAATTTTTTAAAAATCACTTTATGTACTGTTTTCAGAAGAAATCAATTCATCAACATGCAAATATTTGGATAATAATAACTTCATAGAAATGTCATTCTCAGTTGAATTTTGATATAAGTCAATGTTTAAGGAATTTCCAGACTCAGTGTATCATGAGATGATTATATTATCATAAAAACAAATATAGAAATTTAGAAAAAATTTAGAAATTTAGAAAAAATTTATGCAAATATCTTTTATTTTTAAAGCGTCTTATGCCTGTACCACTTGTGCCTTTTACAGGTAATGCCATTTTCTTGTAGGTTTCTTGGTAATGGTGCACTGTGCCATATTAAGTTGACATAGAACATTGGCTCACCAATTTGCTGATTAGATTAGCATAGTGATTTTATTTGATGAATATATAATAGCCAAAGATAAGTAGATAATTATAAGCAAATATTAATATTGAAATAATTAAGTCAAAATAGAGGTAAAACGTTAGGCTGGAAAAGATTGAAGGCAAGATGAGAAGGGGGCAACAGAGGATAAACTGGTTAGACAGCATAATTGACTCAATGGACATGAGTTTGAGTAAACTCTGGAAGATGGTGATGGACAGACAAGCCAGGCAGGCAGCAGTTGGTGAGATCACAAAGAGTCAGGCACAAGTGAGTAAATGAATGACAACTAGCATAATATATTTGTATAATATTCTTCATTAAAAAAGGTTAAATTTTCTCAAGGCCCTGCAGTTCAGGAATGTATATATTTTAAGTGCTTTTCAAACACTTACTATTTCCTTATCACAGGCCTACTTTTCCTCTATTTCTTTCTATTGAATACTTAAGAAAGCTCATTCTCTTTCCTTGCTATTCTTTGAAACTCTGCTTTCAGATGGATATGTCTTTCTTTTTTCCCATTGATTTTTTTTCCCCTCAGCACAGTGGTTTTATTATGAAAAAAAAAAAAAAAAATTCATTGTGGGAAAGTTCAGACATATATAAGTGGAAATAATTGTATGGTGAACTCTGATGTACTTATCACCTAGCCAATCAATTCATGGCCAATCACCTGTATCCCCAACTCCCTTCTATCTTACCCATATCCTTTTGAAACAAATCTCAGATACCATATCATTTCATCAATAAATATTTCAGGATGCATCTAACTGAGGTCTTAAAAAATAACAATACAATTATACCTAAGAATGAACAATAACTATTTACTATCATAAAATTTCTAATCAGTATTTAAATTTCCGATCATACCACAACTTTTTAAAATATTCATTTCTTTGGATGAACATATTTTAAATTGCACATATTTAAGGTGCACAATTTGGGAGTTTGGCTTACATATAGCTAATAGACATATCCATCATCCCCAAAAGTAGAAAAATATATATTTGGATAAAGTGACAAGAAGGTACCAATGGAAAGAGAAATTGAATTTAAAAGAGAGAAGATAATAGAGCCAAACCAAAGGAGCAAGTAGAATCTAAATATTTACCTCAGTTATTCATTCAAAGGCCTTTTTCTTTTTTTTTTTTTTCCTTTTTCTTTCTCCTTTTCCCTGGTATATCCTGTATTACCATTTAAGTTGTAATTTTCTAACTAAATGATGTTAAAATAAATGATAGATTTCTTTAAAACACAGTATCAGTTACAGAAAAACAGTGTAGCTGTAGAATTTGACTGGGACTATCCACCAAAAGCCCTCAGATTTCCTACCACTTCACATATCTCTTTGTATCTTTATACATCAACACATTAAAACCTCTAATCTATTGTCTTCTCTTGCAGCCCAATTAAAGGATATTGCCTCCGGCACCAAGCAGTACAAATTTAAGTCAGAAATCATGCCAGGTGACTCAGTTGATAAATTTGATGAAATCATTCACTTAGAACCAGGCGAAAACCTATTTGAAATCCATATCAACAAAGTAACCTTTTCTTCGGAAGTTTTACAGGCATCTGGGGATAAAGAGCCTGTCACCTTCTGTACCTATGCTTTCTTTGATTTTGAACTACAGACAACTCCCATAGTATGGGGCCTTCACCCAGAATATAACTTTACTTCTCAATACCTCGTTCATGTTAATGACTTCTTCTTACAGTACATTCAGAAAAATACTGTCACTCTTGAGGTCCACCAAGGTTACATCACAGCTTATGAAATAATTGCAGCTTGTCAGATGATATTCCATGAAATTTTAGAAAAAAGTGGTCGAATATTTTGCACAGCAAGTTTGGTTGGTAAGTACAGTCTTACAGACTTTGTCTGTTTAAATCCCTGAATGGTTTTTATATTAAAAAGACATTTCACATTAGTATCTTCTCTCACAGATTCAAGGTGCCTTTAGGGTAAGGACAGCTTTCTCTGATTCAGCTGCCCACTGTTGATTGCACTCTTAAATGTCATTGATAATGTCAGTACAATGGCTGTTAAGTTTTTAAAGCTTCTTAGTACAAAGGTTTATTTACCATGTTGATAATCTTTGTTTGATTAAACATTAATTACAGTATGTTGATGACTTTCAAAATTCTTGTCTCAGGTTTTGTAAGGACTCCTCAGACAACCATTGGACTTTTTGCAATTCTTTTTTTTGGGGTGTTATTTTGATCACCACCTCCTGTACAATGTTAAGAACCTCTGTCCATAGTTCTTCAGGCACTCTATCTATCACATCTAATCCATTGAATCTATTTGTCACCTCCACTCTGTAATCATTAGGGATTAGATTTAGGTCATACATGAATGGTCTAGTGGTTTTGCCTATTTTCTTCAATTTAAGTCTGAATTTGGAAATAAGGAGTTCATGATCTGAGCCACAGTCAGCTCCTGGTCTTGTTTTTGCTGATTGTATAGAGCTTCTCCATTTTTGGCTGCAGAAAATATAATTAATCTGATTTCAGTATTGACCATCTGGTGATGTCCATGTGTAGAGTCTTCTCTTGTGTTGTTGGAAGAAGGTGTTTGCTATGACCAGTGCATTCTCTTGGCAAAACTCTGTTAGCCTTTGCCCTGCTTCATTTTGTACTCTAAGGCCAAACTTGCCTGTTACTCCAGGTATCTCTTGACTTACTACTATTCTATTCTGGACCTCTATGATAAAAGTGATAAATGAAAAGAAATACAGGAAGACAATAGAATGGGAAAGATTAGAGGTCTCTTCAAGAAAGTTAGAGATACCAAGGGAATATTTCATGCAAATATGGTCACAATAAGGGACAGTAATGGTATGGATCTAACACAAGCAGAAGACATTAAGAACAGCTGGCAGGAAAACACAGAAGAATTATACAAAAAAGATTTTAATGATCTAGATAACCATGATGGTGTGATAACTCACCTAGAGTCAGACATCCTGGAGTGTTAACGTCAAGTGGGACTCAGGAAGCATCACTACAAACAAAGCTAGCAAAGGTAATGGAATTCCAGGTGAGCTATTTCAAATCCTAAAAGATGATACTGTCAAAGTGCTGCACTCAGTATGTGAGCAAGTTTGGAAAACTCAGCAGAGGTTACAGAACTGGAAAAGGTCAGTTTTCATTCTAATACCAAAGAAAGGCAATGCCAAAGAGTGTTCAAACTAATGCACAATTGCACTCATCTCAAACTCCAGCAAAGTAATGCTCAAAATTCTCCAAGAAAGGGTTCAGCGGTACATGAAAAGAGAAATTCCAAATGATCAAGCTGGATTTATAAAAGGCAGAAGAACTACAGATCAAGTTGCCAATGTCCATTTGATCATAAAAAAAGCAAAAGAATTCCAGAAAAAACGTCTATTTCTGCTTCATTGATTACACTAACATCTTTGTGGATCACAACAAACTGTGGAAAACTCTTAAAGAGATGGGAATATCAAACCACGTTACCTGCCTCCTGAAAAATCTGTATGCAAGTCAAAAAGCAACAATTAGAACCAGACATGGAAACATGCAGTGGACCCAGGAAAGGAGTATGTCAAGGCTGTATATTGTCACCCTGCTTATTTAACTTGTAGGCAGAGTTCATCATGTGAAATCCTGGGTTGGATGAAGCACAAGCTGAAATCAAGATTGTTGAGAGAGATATCAATAACCTCAAATGTTCAGGTGACACAACCCTTACGACAGAAAGCAAAGAAGAACTAAACAGCCTCTTGATTAAAGTGAAAGAGGCTAGTGAAAAAGTTGGCTAAAAACTCAACATTCAGAAAACTAAGACCATGACATCCGGTCCCATCACTTCATGGCAAATATATGGGGAAACAATGAAAACAGTGACAGGCTTTAATTTTTTGGGCTCCAAAATCACTGTAGACGGTGAGTACAGCCATGAAATTAAAAGACAGTTACTCCTTGGAAGAAAAGCTATGACCAACCTAGACAGCATTTTAAAAAGCAGAGACATTACTTTGCCAAAAAATGTCTGTCTAGTCAAAGCTATGGTTTTTCCAGTAAGCATGTGTGGATGTGAGAATTGGACTAAAGAAGAATTGATACTTTTGAACTGTGGTGTTGGAGAAGACTTGATAGTCCCTTGGACAGCAAGGAAATCTATCCAACCAGTACATCCTAAAGGAAATCAGTCCTGAATATTCTTTGGAAGGATTGATGCCAAAGCTGAAATATTTTGGCCACCTAATGCAAAGAACTAACTCATTGGAAAAGGCCCTGACACTGGGAAAGATTGAAGGCAGGAGGAGAGGGGGATGACAAAACGAGATGGTTGGATGGTATCACCGACTCCATGGACATGAGCTTGGACAAACTCTGGGAGTTAGTGATTGACAGGGAAGCCTGATGCGCTGCAGTCCATCGGGTCTCAAAGAGTCAGACACGACTGATCGACTGAACTGAGTCCTACTTTTAGAAACTAATATATGTATGTGTGTATATTTACATATGTATTTCATTCCATATATTTATATATATATGTACATATTTAGATAGATATGTATATCGATCTCCAAACATTTCATGTGACTTTGCTGGAATTTTTTGGTACACATATTTGCAGAGTAGATTATAACATGCAATATTATAATTTATTTTGTATTATCTGTGCCCAGTGGCATCTTTGGCTGCTCAGATTGTAAAGAATCTGCATGCACGGTGGGATTTCTGAGTCAGGAAGATCCCCTGGAGAAGGAAACGACAACCCATTCCAGTATTCTTGCCTGGAGATGTCTATAGACGGTACAGTTCATGGGATGGCAAAGAGTTGGGCATGATGGGCGACTAACACTTTCACTCTCATTTTTATCTCTGCCTTGCACAGTTCTCAGTATCTTGGCCTTTCTTAGTATTTAACTCTCATTTAAATGGATAATTATAAAAATCTTCCTTTCAAATTCAATTAGCTAACTTAATCATTCACAATCTAAATTTTCAGTAGACTGAATGTTTCTTTCTTCAAAAACACCATTATGTCTGACTTTTATTTTGATATTAAATAAATATTAAATTGAACTCTTCTAGTCTCTTTTTTGAGTGAAGACATGATATATATATATATATATATATATATATATATATATATATATATATATATATATACACATGTATATAATATTGCATATATGTATCAATCCAACATGAGATACACAACCACCTTGAAGAACAGTCTTTCCATGCTTAAGAAATGATCTGCCTGCAGCCTCCAATAATTAAAGTTATAAGTTCGCGCCATGGATAAGATGAATGTTAGAGGGACATTTTTGAAGTGCTGTGTTTTCTCCCACTTTTTACTAGTGGAAAATACAAGCTTTGTTTTCATCTAACTCTCAGAGAAATAGGATTTAAGGGAATTACTCTGATAACATAATAGTTGTAACCTACACTTTCTAGAATTTAAAAGATCCTTGTGTGACTCATTTTAAGAAACATGGAGCTAATGACTAATGCGTTTTCTGATACCCTGATAAGAAAGATTGGACACTGAGTGGGGTTTAGCCTCTGTTCTTAATGTTTGCTTTGATAACAAACAAGTGTGGATCATGTGTGAAAGAACTGGGTTTCAATCATCTTGAATCTTGTTAGAGGGCTACAGGGACAGACAAGAAGAACTCCCAAAAAGAGTGGAACACTGTATTTCCACAGGTTGAGAAAGACACCTTAAGTGACCGGTGGAGAAGCCGCGAAGGAACCACCCTTGAGGGCACCCAGAGGGCAAAATCTGGATCTCTTATGTTTGTAGCACAGGATAAACTATATGTAGCATCTCAAATCAATGTTCTATTTTCAGGGAAGGTTAGTGATCTTAATTTTTGTAATAAAATATAAGTAGTGAAATTTAATGTATCAGTTGGTAATTATTACTTCATACCCTATTACATTGATATTAGTACAAAAATATTGCTTCCTCCATGCTATTTGAAATACTAAGTCTGAATGGATATTATCTGCATATTACACAAATCCTATACTGTGCCCAATCATACTTCTGCTTAAATTTCTTCAGTGTTCCCCTTATTAACACAGAACAAAATTAAAATTTCTTAAATTTGACTGTGGTATTTTCCTCCAATAACCCCTAACTTTCTTCTGTCACCTTGGCTTACTTTAATAATTATCATTATTTTCTTTTGACTGTATTGCAAAGCATATGGGATCTTAGTTACCCGACTAGGGATCAAACCCTTGCCAGGCTTAACTACTGTATTGCCAGGAAACTCCCACCTTGACTTTCTTAGTGCCTCCCAAAATCCAACCTCTTGGCTGCTTTATTTCATTTTCACATTTTTCTGTGTTTATAACACTGTCTTCAAAGCATAAAATGGTGCTTCCTTGTTTTTCAATTTAAATTCTACTGAGACTTTTTCTAATCACACAATAAAAACATATTTCAACTCGCCTCCAGTTATTGGTTCATACCTTATATGCTTTATTTCCCTCAACAACACTTATCTTACTCTATAATTTTTATAATTGTTTTCTGTTTGATTTTTTCCTATTTCCCTCACTAGAATTTAAACTTGATAAGTGCATAAATTCTGACTTTATTTTTAGCCATTTCTTCACTAACACTTAACATTGAGAATTCACTTTGTAAGAACCCTTTAAATAAATGAGGGCTTCCCTGGTGACTCATGGGGTAAGGAATCCTCCCACCAATGCAGGAGATACAGGATATGTTGGTTCAATTCCTGAACTGGGAAGATTCCCTGAGAAAGAAATGACACTTCACTCCAGTTTTCTTGCCTATGAAATCCCATGGACAGAGCAGCCTGGTGACTATGGTCCCTCGGGTTGAGAAGAGTGGGACATTTCTGAGTGACTAACACTTTCACATTTGAATACATGAAGGTGAAGAGTGAAAGTAGGAGGGAGGGAGAGAGGAAAAGAGAAAGAGAGGGAAAGGGAGAAAAAAAGAAAGGAAGGAAGAAAGAAAAGAGGGAAGGAAGAATCTGTAAGCATAAAAATCTCACAGAATGTGAAAGATCTTCAATAAATGTGAAAGTAGAAACTATTAATATTATGTAATGAAAAGTAGTGATTTTCATTATCTAATATTAAAAACTCAAAAAGATAGCAAAAGAGAAAAAATGATTGCTTGAAATCCATCATTTCCAATGTCAGATTTTTTTCCCCAAGTCCTGTAACTTTCCATATTATCTTTATGAAATAAGTTATGTGGAATAAGAATCATTTAAGAAAAAGAATGAATTACATTTTGTAGAAGGAGAACCTGAGACTGAGTGTAATAGAGGTTTTTTTGTTTGTTTTTTCTCAGTGACATTGATTAAAAAAACAAAAACAAAAACAAACATGTACTATCTGTTCTCTAAGTATATTCCAGATGTACTAAAGGGTCTTGTTCTGAATGTTGGGCTTTAAGCCAACTTTTCCACTCTCCTCTTTTGCTTTGATCAAGAGGCTCTTTAGTTCTTAACTTTCTGCCATAAGTGTGGTGTCATCTGCATATCTGAGGTTATCAATATTTATCCTAGCAATCTTGATTTCAGCTTGTGCTTCTTCCAGTCCAGTGTTTCTCATCATGTACTCTGCATATAAGTTAAATAAGCTGGGTGACGATATAAAGCCTTGTCGTACTTTCCTGATTTGGAACCAGTCTGTTGTTCCCTGTTCAGTTCTAACTGTTGCTTCCTGATGTACATACAGATTTCTCAAGAGGCAGGTCAGGTGGTTTGACATTCCCATCTCTTTCAGAATTGTATGGGTGTGAGTGTTGGGCAATAAAGAAAGCAGAGTGCCGAAGAATTGATACTTTTGAACTCTGGTGTTGGAGAAGACTCTTGAGAGCCCCTTGGACTGCAAGGAGATCCAACCAGTCCATCCTAAAGAAGATCAGTCCTGGGTGTTCATTGGAAGGAGTGATGTTGAAACTGAAACTCCAATACTTTGGCCACCTGATGAGAAGAGTTGACTCATTTGAAAAGACCCTGATCCTGGGAAAGATTGAGCGCAGGAGGAGAAGAGGATGACAGAGGATGAGATGACTGGATGGCATCATCGACTCAATGGACACGAGTTTGGGTGAACTCCGGGAGTTGGTGATGGACAGGGAGGCCTGGCATGCGGTGGTTCATGGGAATGAAAAGAGTCAGACATGACTGAGCAACTGAACTGAACTGAGGCTTTTCTACATTTCTTTCATAATGAACCTTCAAATATCAATGTTGTTTGTAGAAAAATAAAAGAAGGCATATTGTGATTTTTTCCCCTTTTCTAAGAAGTTTGTCTTTAAAAAAGGATTAATAAAAAAGGGAAACTGTATTTGCTTTTAATAATTCCATAGAAGTCTCTCTTAAGCCTGAAATTTGGGAATGTATGCTGCATGTCTATTCTTTATTTTTGTTGCTGTTTTCATAAATTAATAATTAACATATGATGCCTGGTTCACCAAAGGTGGTTTAGAAGGTAAGCCATGTGATTTGATTTTGATCCAAGTCTTAGCTAAGTTCTACTGGACTCTTTGAATTATAAATATCTCAAAATATAACATATTTATCTGTTATGCATATTAATCAATCATAGTAGTCTATACTATCCATTTGTAAATCATAAGCATGTGAAGTACCTTTTTCAACATGTTAAAAGTGTTTATTATTGTATTACTAACATAATACTATGATTTATGTATACTAATATAATGCCATACTTGCTAATTTACTTAAAACTAAAGTATAAAACTAAATTAAGTACAAAATATTTTGAATAATAATGTTTCAAAAACTGTGGGAGTTTCAAAGGGTTTATTTGATGTAAGATACACCATCAAACAATCTAGAATGTTTTCTAAGTAATTTGATTATAATTCAGGCAACATACTATTATTGGAATATGGAATTACAAGATATAGAGAAGGGTAAGATTAAAATTAACCTTAATAATAAAAAAATGTAGACATGTGCTGAATCTTGAAACAGATGTAAAATTTGAAACTGTAGAGATGTAAGAGGAGAACAAGCTGAGCCTGTGAATAGGCACAGAAGATACAGAATAGTGAACAAGATGCCTCCCTGAGTCTAAGGGAATAAAATGCAATAATGAATATTGCAAAAGTGATTTTTTTTATACCCATAATGTTTATAACCTTGTAAAAGTAGCACAAAACTGACTATTAATGACAACTTGTAAAGGCTATATTAATAGCATTCATTTTATTTGTAAGGCAGTTATCACTGGTGATTAAGGTTTAGGCAATTAAAGCAAAGCTAACATATTCATTTAATGAGTACTAAGGGAGGCCTGGCATGCTGCGATTCATGGGGCCACAAAGAATCAGACACGACTGAGCGACTGAACTAACTGAACTAAGTAATGAACAACTATTTATTTATTCTTAAACATGTTTTAAACATGCATATTGTAGGCCGGGGGAGTGGACTTAAATTAGATAGTAGGGGTGCAAAGATGAATAAAGCATATTGTGCATGAACGCCAAGTCACCTCAGTTGTGCCTGGCTTGTTGCAACCCCATGGAGCCCATTAGGCTCCTCTGTCCATGGGATTCTCTAGGCAAGAATCCTGGAGTGGATTGACATTCCCTTCCCTAGGGGATCTTCCTGATCCAGGGATCAAACCCAAGTCTCCTGTGGCTCTTGCATTGCAGACAGATTCTTTACCACTGAATCACGGGAGAAGCTCAAAACATATTACACATCATCAAATATTCTATATATTCTGCTACTCTGTTAAGAAAGGCACTTACATAAACATGTACATTACAGAAATATACAGAGGCAGAAAAAGGCTGAGTCATGAGGAGAAGGATAGTTGCATGTTTCCAAAATGTCTCCAATAAATTGCTTCAAAAAATCTATCACAAAGGTAAATAAAACAGTAACAGTATGGTGGAGAAACTGAAAATATTTTAATCATGCTTATCAAAAGTAACAGAGATGTATCATGTTTCCCAGTATGATAGTCTGGAATATCATCCCTCACTTTAGAGAAGAAATGAGAGGCTGAATAAACAACCCAAAAATACACAGGCAGAAAAGGTGTGTTTTTATTTGACTTTAACTAAAAGTTAAAACTCAAGTTTGAGTATCTCCAAATCTGTGTTATTTACTACTGGCAGGCAAGAAAATGAGATTTCTCTTTTGTTTAGAATTCTGTAATATTTTTGGCAGCATTTTATTTCTCATGCTTATTAATTTTTAACTTCAAGAGTTATAGTGTCCCTTACTTTCCATTTATCAATCCTTCAGATTGAGAGAAATCAGGGCCCAATATTCTTGACTTGCCTTACCTGGATGCTAGATATAGGAAATGAATCTCCCATCTATTGGCTGAACATATCTGTATTGTAATTTAACCTCTTACAATACACTCACCAGCATTTCTTATGCCCTTTAGCAATTCTATGTTGCAGAGGTTAAATTCTAGGCAAGTATACCATAACTTTTATGTATGGAGTATCACTTTTAAGAATAAAAGATATATGAAATATGGACATTTTCAGTTAAAGTTCAGATTTTTCATTAGATTCTCAAAGATATAATTCAGCTTCTTTGAAATAAATATTTATAGAGACACATATGAGTTAGTCTATCATTATACAGCTGGAAGTAGGCAATATTAAAATTTAATATTTCTTAATTATATGCCGATTGCATTTTCCTTGTATAAAGACTTTCTTAGCTAACTGAGAAACTGATCAGTTTCTATTGAGAAACTGATCTTAGTACTATCTTTAGAATTATGAATTTATGTTTTAGTCACACCAAAATGCTTGACAGTTTCCTAGAAGTCTATGAATTCAGCTAATTACTATTTCAGATTCTGCATTTTTTATACCAACCTGTATCTCCTTATTCATATTCTATATGCAAATTGATTATTCATCCAATTATTAGCACAGAACCATAGATATTGTAATCTTTTATTCTTTCCATAAATCCTCCTTGAATTTTTAACAAGAACTAGTTCCTATGGATTCTGCCTCCAGGATATGATCACTTATGATGGATGCATGATCTCTGAAGAAGATTTAGCTTCAGGATCAGGAACCAGGCTTGATCACTCAGAGCTTTTGTGTGGCAGAAGTTATATTACAGTGAAAAGGAACAAATAAAGCTTCTGACATAAGCACCAGAAGGAGGAAGGCAAGTGCCCCTGCTCGGCACTCTTATCAAGGCCTCATATACTTTCACCACACCCACTCCCACAGTTCAGTTCAGTTGATTAATCATGTCTGACTCTTTGTGAGTCCATGGGCCACAGCATGCCAGGCTTTCCTCTCCATCACCAACTCCCAGAGCTTACACAAACTCGTGTCTATTGAGTTAGTGCTGCCATCCAACCATCTCATCTTCTGTCATCCCCTTCTGCTCTGCCTTCAATCTTTCCCAGCATCAGGGTCTTTTCAAATGAGTCAGCTCTTCACATCAGGTGGCCAAAGTATTGGAGTTTCAGCTTCAACATCAGCCCTTCCAATGAACTTTCACCCTAATTTCCTTTACGATGGACTGGTTAGATCTCCTTGCAGTCCAAGGGACTCTCAAGAGTCTTCTCCAACACCACAGTTCAGAAGCATCAATTCTTCAGTGTTCAATTTTCTTTATAGTCCAACTCTCACATCTGTACATGACCACTGGAAAAACCACAGCCTTGATTGATGGACCTTTGTTGGCAAAGTAATGTCTCTGCTTTTTAACATGCTACTAGGGTGGTCATGACTTTTCTTCCCAGGAGTAAGAATCCTTTTTATTTCATGACTACAGTCACCATCTTCAGTGATTTTGAAACTCCCCAAAATAAAGTCTGCCACTGTTTCCACTGTTTCTCCATCTATTTGCCATAAAGTGATGGGACCCCATGCCATGATCTTAGTTTTCTGAATGTTGAACTTTAAGCCAACTTTTTCACTCTCCTGTTTTACTTTCATCAAGAGGTTCTTTAGTTCTTCTTCACTTTCTGCCATAAGTGTGGTGTCATCTGCTTATCCGAGGTTGATATTTCTCCAGGCAATTTTGATTCCAGCTTGTGCTTCATTCAGCCCAGCATTTCTCAGGATGTACTCTGCATATAAGTTAAATAAGCACAGTGAAAATATACAGCTTTGACGTACTCCTTCTCCTATTTGGAATCAGTCTGTTGTTCCATGTCCAGTTCTAACTGTTGCTTCCTGATCTGCATACAGATTTCTCAAGAGGCAGGTCAGGCGGTATGGTATTCTCATCTTTTTCAGAATTTTTCACAGTTTATTGTGATCCACACAGTCAAAGGCTTTGGCATAGTCAATAAAGCAGAAACAGATGTTTTCCTGGAACTCTCTTGCTTTTTTGATGATCCAACAGATGTTTATAATTTGATCTCTGTTTTCTCTGTGTTTTCTAAAAACCAGCTTGAACATCTGGAAGTTCATGGTTCATGTATTGCTGAAGCTTGGCTTGGAGAATTTTGAGCATTACTTTGCTAGCATGTGAAATGAGTGCAATTGTGCAGTAGTCTGAGCATTATTTCACATTGCCTTTCTTTGAGATTGGAATGAAAACTGACTTTTTCCAGTCCTGTGGCCACTGCTGAGTTTTCCAAATTTGCTGGCATCCCTTTTACATCATCATCTTTTAGGATTTGAAATAGATCAACTGGAATTCCATCACTTCCACCAGCTTTGTTTATTGTGATGCTTCCTAAGGCTCACTTGACTTCTGTTGTTTTCCTCTATTTTTTTGCACTGATCACTGAGCAAGGCTTTCTTCTCTCTCCTTGCTCTTCTTTGGAACTCTGCATTGAAATGGGTATATCTTTCCTTTTCTCCTTTGCGTTTTGCTTTTCTTCCTTTCTCAGCTATTTGTAAGGCCTCCTCAGGCACCCATTTTGCTTTTTTCCATTTCTTTTTCTTGGGGATGATCTTGATCACTGCCTCCTGTACAGTGTCAGGAACCTCTGTCCATAGCTCTTCAGGCACTCTATCAGATCTCATCACTTAAATCTATTTCCCACTTCCACCTTTATAAGCTTTTGAGATTTGATTTAGGTCATACCTGAAAAATCTAGTGGTGTTTCCTATTTTCTTCCTTTTCACTCTGAATTTGGCAATAAGGAGATTATGATCTGAACCACAGTCAGTTCCCAGTCTTGTTTTTGCTGACTATATAGAGTTTCTCCAACTTTGGCTGCAAATTATAATCAATCTGATTTTATTATTGACCATCTGTTGACGTCCATGTGTAGTCTTCTCTTGTGTTGTTGGAAGAGGGTGTTTGCTATGACCAGTGCATTTTCTTGGCAGAACTCTGTTAATCTTTGCCCTGCTTCATTTTGTACTCCAAGATCACATTTGCCTGTTACTCCAGGTGTTTCTTGACTTCCTACTTATACATTCCAGTCTCCTATAATGAAAAGGACATCTGTTTTGGATGTTAATTCTAGAAGGTCTTGTAGGTCTTCATAGATCCATTCAACTTCAGCTTCTTCAGTGTTACTGGTCTGGTCATAGACTTGAATTACCATGATATTGAGGGGTTTAACTTGGAAATGAAGAGAGATCATTTTGTCATTTTTGAGACTGCATCCAAGTATTGTATTTCAGAGTTTTTTGTTGACTATGATGGCTACTCCATTTCTTCTAAGGGATTCCTGCCTGCAGTAGTAGATATAATGGTCATCTGAGTTAAATTCACCTATTCTTCTCCATTTTAGTTCACTGATTCCTAGAATGTTGACATTCACTCTTGCCATCTTCTGTTTGACCACTTTCAATTTGCCTTGATTCATAGACCTAGCATTCCAGGTTTCTATGCAATATTGCTCTTCATGGCATCGGACCTTGCTTCCATCACCAGTCACATCCACAACTGGGTGCTGTTTTTGCTTTGGCTCCTTCTCTTCTTTCTTTCTGGAGTAATTTCTCCACTGATCTCCAGTAGCATATTGGGCACCTACCCAAGTGCCTCTACTGGTTAGTCTATCAAGGCCTTATATTCTTTCACCAGACCCACTCTCACAAGCTACAGCTTAAGATAACAAGATTAGTCACAAGGTTCTTGTTAAGAAGGAGAAAAAAAAATGTTCAGATACATTGTTGTTGTATAATCATTAGTACAGAGATTAAGGAAAGTATACCCTTGAGAAAGATGAGTCATTTTGTTTTGTAATCATTAGCTCTGAACTTAAAGAAATTTATTCTTAAAGATTGCTGTCATAACAACACAGAGTTTAAGAAAAAAAGTCTTATGTGACTAAGACAAAGCAATGTAGTAAAAAAAAAAAAAAAAAAAAAAAAAAAAAACTTTGTCCCTTTTTCCTTCTCTAGAGCCCTGGACCCCTTGCTCCTCCTTGACTTCTTATCAGCCTACCTAAGAATTAACTCTCTCAACTACATAAATTTATTTTTCTCAGTGCCTATTACCTTATTTAGGTCAGCACCTCTGTGTCCATTTCTTATATTGTTGCAAATATGAAGTCACTAATTGGAAGGAGAGAGTTAATAGTTAGCTCTTTCCTCTAACTTCAGCAGCTCTCCACGTACCTATGGACACCTTATCTTCGACAAAGGAAGCAAGGATGCACAATGAAAAAAAGACAACCTCTTTAACAAGTGGTGCTGGGAAAACTGGTCAACCACTTGTAAAAGAATGAAACTAGAACACTTTCTAACACCATACACAAAAATAAATTCAAAATGGATTAAAGATCTAAATGTAAGACCAGAAGCTATCAAACTCCTAGAGGAGAACATAGGCAAAACACTCTCCGACATAAATCACAGCAAGATCTTCTATGACCCACCTCCCAGAATATTGGAAATAAAAGCAAAAATAAACAAATGGGACCTAATGAAACTTAAAAGCTTCTGCACAACAAAGGAAACTATAAGCAAGGTGAAAAGACAGCCCTCAGGTTGGGAGAAAATTACAGCACACAAAGCAACAGGCAAAGGATTAATCTCAAAAATATACAAGCAACGCCTGCAACTCAATTCCAGAAAAATAAATGACCCAATCAAAAAATGGGCCAAAGAACTAAACAGACATTTCTCCAAAGAAGACATACAGATGGCTAACAGACACATGAAAAGATGCTCAACATCACTCATTATCAGAGAAATGCAAATCAAAACCACAATGAGGTACCATTACACACCAGTCAGGATGGCTGCTATCCAAAAGTCTATAAGCAATAAATGCTGGAGAGGGTGTGGAGAAAAGGGAACACTCTCACAATGTTGGTGGGAAAGCAAACTAATACAGCCACTGTGGAGAACAGTGTGGAGATTTCTTAAAAAACTGGAAATAGAACTGCCATATGACACAACAATACCACTTCTGCGCATACACACTGAGGAAACCAGATCTGAAAGAGACACATGCACACCAATGTTCATCACAGCACTGTTTATAATAGCCAGGACATGGAAGCAACCTAGATGCCCATCAGCAGACGAATGGATAAGGAAGCTGTGGTACATATACACCATGTAATACTACTCAGCCATTAAAAAGAATTCATTTGAATCAGCTCTAATGAGATGGATGAAACTGGAGCCCATTATACAGAGTGAAGTAAGCCAGAAAGATAAAGACCAATACAGCATACTAACACATATATATGGAATTTAAAAAGATGGTAACAGTAACTCTATAAGCAAAACAGAAAAAGAGACACAGATGGACAAAACAGACTTTGGGACTCTGTGGGAGAAGGTGAGGGTGGGATGTTCTGAGAGAATAGCATTGAAACAAGTATACTATCAAGGGTGAAACAGATCACCAGTCCAGGTTGGATGCATGAGACACGTGCTCAGGGCTGGTGCACTGGGAAGACCCAGAGGGATGGGATGGGGAGGGAGGAAGGAAGGGGAATCGGGATGGGGAACACATGTAAATCCATGGTTGATTCATGTCAATGTATGGCAAAAACCACTACAATATTATAAAGTAATTAGCCTCCAACTAACAAAAATAAATGAGGAAAAAGAAAAACTTCAGCAGCTCTCGATTAATGGACCCTTGGGCAATCCTAACAACAAAGATTCAAAGAATTTACAGAAGTATACCCATAGTGAACTCAACACAAAGTGTATACCCACACTTGACTATTTTTTTATTATACATACTCAACAGCCAAAATGGAGCAGATGAAGGTTTTTGTTTTGTTTTGTTTTTTTAGATGAAGTTACTCTAGAGTACTGGAGATCATTAATTCTAAAATTTCAAGATTCAATATCTCAAGTGATCTTACAAATGAAGGTTTCTCTGACTCAGGTGATCCTTATTCATTGGGCTCATTTTGGATGATTGTATTCCAAATACAATCCCTGATGATCTGTTGTCATAAAAATCTGTGTTGTTATCTTGAAAACTTCATCAAATATAAGTAACCCTTGCACTAAGTGAAGCTCTTTCTGCTTTGTGAATTAACAAATTTTGATAAAGAATCACAATTATTCATCAAGAAGAGAGGATGATATACTAATATTTGCATTTGATTTCATCATGTTTATTTTTAAAAATCCTTCACTACCTCCCTAATGTTATCAGAATAAACGTTAAACACTACAAGTCTTCTTGTAAGAATTTTGTGATTTGTTCTATTCTGATTTCTCCAATATCACCTCATGAGTCAGTAGCATATTGGTTTAAATTCAGAAATTCTTCTCTCATAAGAAATATTTTATAAGTGATCCATCACTCCTCTGAACTATAGTACACTTTATAACACTATCATGTAAGTTCTTGCCTGTGTATGTATGTCTAGTATCATACTTTGTTCAATTCTTTAACATGCTGTAAGCTCCTTAGAAAGAGAAAATTTCTGTTTTTGGAGAACATAGGCAAAACACTCTCCGACATAAATCACAGCAAGATCTTCTATGACCCACCTCCCAGAATATTGGAAATAAAAGCAAAAATAAACAAATGGGACCTAATGAAAATTAAAAGCTTTTGCACAACAAAGGAAACTATAAGTAAGGTGAAAAGACAGCCCTCAGGTTGGGAGAAAATAATAACAAATGAGGAAACAGACAAAGGATTAATCTCAAAAATATACAAGCAAAAATATACTCCTGAAGCTCAATTCCAGAAAAATAAACGACCCAATCAAAATGTGGGCCAAAGAACTAAACAGACATTTCTCCAAAGAAGACATACAGATGGCTAACAAACACATGAAAAGATGCTCAACATCACTCATCATCAGAGAAATGCAAATCAAAACCACAATGAGGTACCATTACACGCCAGTCAGGATGGCTGCTATCCAAAAGTCTACAAGCAATAAATGCTGGAGAGGGTGTGGAGAAAAGGGAACCCTCTTACACTGTTGGTGGGAATGCAAACTAATACAGCCACTATGGAAAACAGTGTGGAGATTTCTTAAAAAACTGGAAATAGAACTGCCATATGACCCAGCAATACCACTTCTGGGCATACACACTGAGGAATCCAGATCTGAAAGAGACACGTGCACCCCAATGTTCATCGCAGCACTGTTTATAATAGCCAGGACATGGAAGCAACCCAGATGCCCATCAGCAGATGAATGGATAAGGAAGCTGTGGTACATATACACCATGGAATATTATTCAGCCATTAAAAAGAATTCATTTGAATCAGTTCTAATGAGATGGATGAAACTGGAGCCCATTATACAGAGTGAAGTAAGCCAGAAAGATAAAGACCATTACAGTATACTAACACATATATACAGAATTTAGATAACCCTATATGCAAAACAGAAAAAGAGACACAGAAGTACAGAACAGACTTTTGAACTCTGGGGGAGAACGTGAGGGTGGGATGTTTTGAAAGAACAGCATGTATATTATCTATGGTGAAACAGACCACCAGCCCAGGTGGGATGCATGAGTCAAGTGCTCGGGCCTGGTGCACTGGGAGGACCCTGAGGAGTCGGGTGGAGAGGGAGGTGGGAGGGGGGATCGGGATGGGGAATACGTGTAACTATATGGCTGATTCATGTCAATGTATGACAAAACCCACTGAAATATTGTGAAGTGATTGGCCTCCAACTAATAAAATAATATTAAAAAAAAAAAAAAAAGAAAGAAAATTATGGTAAACTTACCTTGCACAGAATAGATATCAAATAGGAAGGTATAAAGAAAATGGAACTATCATGCAGTATTTGAAATTCCCTTTAAACTTTTTCCCAAGATTACTATTGCTTAATAGATAGAATTTTAAGGAAAGGAGTATCAAAAAAGAAATTGGCAAAACAGACTAATTAATAGAGAATTTCCTAATAAAAACTGAAAAAGAAAGAATTCCATTATCACTGAATTTTTCTAGCTGTAAATTTAGTTGTCAGAATGAGATATAGACAATACATTTAGTTTCCTTTATGCGTACTAGACAAAATCCCCAAATTCCATGGACAGAGGAGCCTGACAGGCTACAGTCCATGAGGTTGCAAAGAGTCAGGCATAACTGAGCACACACAACACACACACACACACACACACACACACACACACACAATCTAGAAGAAAACAAGAGAAAACCATTATTTTCCTGTCTCAGTAGTGTATGAAGAGATTTCACAGTATGTTGTTCATGTTTCATTTTTGCTCTAGTGGAAACACTTAAGCTAGCATTATCTGTAAAATTGACCATTATTAACAGAGTTCTCCACAGATGACCCAGTACATTTACTTTTCAATTGTCACACAGAGAATCTAGAGCTTATTTTAGACTTATAATTTTTGGTTGTTGTTATTGTTATCTCTAAAACATTGAAAACTGTTTAATCTTGCCTTTTTCAACACAGGCTCACTGTAAATTCTGTTATTTAATATAATTCTGATGATAAATATTTGTTGACTAGTGTTCAGATTTCTCACTGAGCTCACTTTCAAGACAACTGAGGTCCTGTACTCTTTGAAGAGAGAATAGAAGCTACAGAAAAGTACTAGATTGAGTAATACTTTTAAGGATATATACTGAAAAATTTGTCACTAGATGCTCATAGATAAAATTCAACTGTTTTTAAAATTACTAATAAACACATGAGTGAATCTATTTAGTACTCTTGCTTCTACAATTATAGCATACAAAAATTTTATCATAATCACTCTTACCCTTTTATTGGTATACTCAAAATATCTTATTGTCTAACTTGTAATGACGAAAAGACAGAAACATTTTGATCAACTTATAGGAACAAGGATATTTTCAATGTATAAATAGCTTTATTATAATTCATCAAATATATGCTCTTTGGTGTATTTAATGGGTTTCCCAGGTGGTGTAGTGGTAAAGAACCCACCTGTCCATGCAGGAGATGTAAAAGATATAGGTTTGATCCCTGGGTCAAGGAGATGGCTTGGAGGAGGGCATAGTAACCTTCTCCAGTATTCGTGCCTTGAGAAGACCATGGAGAGAGGAGCCGGGCAGGCTTTACTCCAAGAAGTCACACAGAATCGATTAGAAAAAGGATTAGAAAAAGTGCTCGGGCCTGGTGCACTGGGAAGACCCAGAGGGATTGGGTAGAGAGGGAGGTGGGAAGGGGGATCGGGATAGGGAATACATGCAAATCCATGGCTGATTCATGTCAATGTATGACAAAACTCACTACAATATTTTAAAGTAATTAGCTTCCAACTAATAAAAATAAATGAAAAAAAAAAAAAAAAGAACTGATATAAAATTTCAAGGGTAGATGGCCAAGGTGAATTCACATCACAAAAAAAAAAAAAATGAAAGAAAGAAAAAGGATATTTTCAATGTGAACTAGAATGGACAGGAATGGGTAGATTTAATTCTGATGACCATTATATCTACTACTGTGGTCAAGAATCTCTTAGAATGAATGGAGTAGCCCTTGGAGTCAACAAAAGAGCCCAAAATGCAGTACTTGGGTGCAATCTCAAAAATGAAGGAATGTTCTTGGTTCATTTCCAAGGCAAATCGTTCAATATCACAGTAATCCAACTACTACACCAAAGAAGTTGAAGGTGAATGGTTCTATGAAGAACTATAAGACCTTCTTGAACTAATGCTCCAAAAGATGCCCTTTTCATCAGAGGGGACTGGAATGCAAAAGTAGGAAGGCAAGAGATACCTGGAGTTAACAGGCAAGCCTGGCCTTGGAGTACAAAATGAAGCAGGACAAAGACTAACAGTTTTGCCATGAGAATGCAGTGCTCGTAGAAAATATCATTTCCAACAATAAAAGAGATGACGCTACACAAGGACATCAACAAATGGTCAATACCTAAAGTGGAATGATTATGTTCTTTGCAACCAAAGATAGAGAGGCTTTATACAGTCAACAAAAACAAGACCAGGAGTTGACTGTGGCTCCAGTAATGAACTCCTTATTACAAAATTCAGACTTAAATTGAAGAAAGTAGGGAAAATCACTAAACCATTTAGATATGTCCTAAATTAAATCCCTTTTACTATATAGTGAAAGTGACAGATAGATTTACGGGATTAGATGTGCTAGACAGAGTACCTAAGAACTATGGACAGAGGTTCATACCATTGTACATGAGGCAGTGATCAAAACTGTATGCAAAAAAGAAATGCAAAAAGGCAAAATGGTTGCTTGAGGAGGACTTACAAATAGCTGAGAAGAAAAAAGAAGCAAAAGGCAAAGAAGAAAAGGAAAGATATAACCACCTGAATGCAGAGTTCCAAAGAATAACAAGGAGAGATAAGAAAGTTTTCCTAAGTGAGCTATGCCAAGAAATAGAGGAAAACAATAGAATGGAAAATACTAGAGATCTCTTCAAGAAAACCAGAGATACCAAAGGAACACTTCATGCAAAATAGGGACAAAAATGGACAGTAACAGTATGGACCTAATAGAAGTAGAGGATACTAAGAAGATGTGGCAAGAAAACATAGAAGAACTATACAGAAAAGGTCCTCATGGCCCAGATAACCATGATGGTGTGATCACTCACCTAGAGCCAGACATCCTGGAATGCAAAGTCAAGTGGGCTTTGGGAAGCAACATTATACATAAAGCTAGTGGAAGTGATGGAATTCCAGCTGAGCTATTTCAAATCCTAAAATATGATGCTGTCAAACTGTTGCACTAAGTGTGCCAGCAAATTTGGAAACCTCAGCAGTGACCACAATACTGGAAAAAGTCAGTTTTCATTCCAATCACAAAGAAAGACAATGCCAACAAATGTTCAGACTACCACAGAATTAAACTCATTTTACATGTTGGTAAAGTTATGCTGAAAATCCTTCAAACTAGGGTTCTTAAGGTTCACATACCTTCAAGCTATGTAAACTGAGAATGTCCACATGTTCAAGCTGGATTTACAAAAGGCAGAGGAAACAGATCAAATTGCCAACATCCATCAGGTCCTAGAAAATGCTTGAGAATTCCAGAAAAACATCTACTACATTAAATATGCTAAAGCCTTTGACTGTGTGTATCACAAAAAACTGGAAAATTCTTCAAGACCACCTTATCAAACCACCTTACCTGCCTCCTGTGATACCTGTATGCAGGCCAAGAAGCAACATTAGGACATTAAGACATAGAACAATGGACTGGTTACAATTTGGGAAAGGAGTACATCAAGGCTGTAAGTTGTCACCCTGTTTATTTAACTTATATGCAGAGTACATCATGCAAAGTGCTGGGCTGGATGAAGCACAAGCTGGAATCAAGATTGCCAGGAGAAATATCAATAACCTCACATAGGCAGATGACACCATCCTTATGGCAGCAAGTTAAGAAGAATAAATGAGATTTTTGATGAACATGAAACAGGAGAGTGAAAACGCTGGCTTAAAACTCAACCCTCAAAAAAATAAGATTATGGCATCTGATCCCATTGCTTCATAGCAAATAAACAGTGGAAACAGTGGCAGACTTTATTTTCTTGGGTTCCAAAATTATTGTGGGCCATGACTGCAGCCATGAAATTAAAAGAAAAAACAAAGACAAATCTAGACAGCATGTTAAAATGCAGAGACATTACTTTCCCCACAAAGATCCATCTAGTCAAACCTATGGTTTTTCCAGTAGTCATGTACAGATGTGAGTTAGACAATAAAAAAAAGGCTGAGCACTGAAGAATTGATACCTTTGAACTATAGTGCTGGAGAAGATTCTTGAGTTTCCCTTGGACATCAAGGAAATGAAACACAGTCAATCCTAAAGTAAATCCAACCTGAATATTCATTAGAAGGACTGATGCTGAAGCCTACACTCCAGTACTTTGGCCAGATGATGTGAAGAGTTGACTCACTGGAAAAGACCCTGATGTTGGGAAACATTGAAGGCAGGAGGAGAAGGGGATGAAGGAGGATGAGATCACCAGCTTAATGGACATGGGTTTAAGCAAACTCCAGGAGATGGTGAAGGACAGGAAAGTCTTGCATGCTGCAGTTCATAGGGTCACAAAGAGTTGGAAATGACTGATTGACCGAACAACAGCAATTTTAAATGTATAAGTAGCTATTATAATTCATCAAATATATGCTACTTGGTATATGTAGTTGCACATCATTAAAATAAAATAAAATGGTCATATATGCAGATGCTTGCACACATAGAATAGTGTAAGCACAAAATAGGTAGACAATGAATACATTTTGAATAAGTGAATACTAAACTCCAATACTTTGGCCACCTCATGCGAAGAGCTGACTCGTGGGAAAAGACCCTGATGATGGGAGGGATTGGGGGCAGGAGGAGAAGGGGATGACAGAGGATGAGATGACTGATGGCATCATCGACTCAATGGGCATGAGTTTGAGTAAACTCTGGGAGTTTGTGATGGACAGGGAGGCCTGGCGTGCTGCGATTCATGGATTCGCAAAGAGTCAGACACGACTGAGCGACTAAACTGACTGACTGAAACCAAAGGATTGCTTTCTACAATGTACTCGGAAAGTGTACTGTTTCCACAATACTATGATCCATATCTCAACATCTCACTCAGAATCTCATGCTAAAAGAAACTAAAATTATATTTTTTAACATCACCTGTAGCATGAAAATATTTGCAAGTCAAGTCTCTATCAATGCAAGTAGTGGTTTCTCTATCACATCAATAAAAAGCTATAAGTTTTTGATTTGAGTAATATTAGGAATTCTCACACTTAATCTATCAATAACATTTGCTCCGAAGGCTAACCTGAGTAATTCCCGATCTCAAACTGCCTTACAAATAATTAGAAACAGAGTAACCTAAAAGTTTAGTCTTAATGTCATTATTTTATTAATTGATTGATTTTTTGGTAATACTGTCGTTTGTTCAAGATGTTTGGCTCTTTACCACCTGCCTTTTTATCTACAAAGCTCTTTGAATCCAAAGACGTATGTATTGGGTTGGGCAAAAAGTTAGGGTTTTTTTGGTAAGATGTTGCAGGAAAACCCAGTTGCTTTTATGAAATACTCTCTTGCTATTGTGAAAAGGTTGATACTAAGATCATAAAAACTCTAGATATTATTCATATCAATAGAATCTGAAAAATGCATCTTAGTATGATTTGAAAGTTATTGCAGTTCAGTTCAGTACAGTCGCTCTGTCACGTCCAACTATTTGTCACCCTATGGATTGCAGCACACCAGGTTTCCCTATCCACCACCGTCAACTAGAGCTAGTTCAAACTCATGTCCATGGAGTCAGTGATGCCACCCAATAATTTCATCCTCTGTCACCGCCTTCTCCTCCTGCCTTCAAACTTTCCCAGCGTTAGGATCTTTTCCAATGAGTTAGTTCTGCGCATCAGGTGGCCAAAGTATTGAAGCAACAGTTTCAACATTAGTCCTTCCAGTGAAAATTCAGGACTGATTTCCTTTACAATTGGCTAGCTTGATCTCCTTGCAGACTAAGGGACTCTCAAGAGTCTTCTCCAACACCACATTTGAAAAGCATCAATTCAGCCTCATTTATGCTCCAACTCTCACACCCATACATGACTACTGGAAAAACCATAGCTTTGACTAGAGAGACTTTTGTCAGCAAAACACTGTCTTTGATTTTTAATATGCTATCTAGGTTGGTCATCTTTTTTTGGGTGTTAGTTCTAAAAGGTCTTGTAGGTTTTCATTGAAATGTTCAGCTTCTTCAGCGTTACTAGTTGGGGCATAGATTTGGATTACCATGATATCAAGTGGTTTGCCTAGATCAGTCTGTCATATTTGAGATTGCATCCAAGTACTGCATTCCAGACTCTTTCGTTGACTATGATAGCCACTCCATTTCTTCTAAGGGATTCTTACCCACAGTAGTAGATATAACAGTCATCTGAGTTAAATTCACTCATTCCTGTCCATTTTACTTCACTGATTCCTAGCATGTCGACGTTCACTCTTGCCATCTCCTGTTTGACCACTTCCAAACTTGCCTTGATTCATGGACCTAACCTTCCAGGTTCCTATGCAATATTGCTCTTTACAGCATTGGACCTTGCCTTAATCACCAGTCACATCCACAACTGGGTGCTGTTTTTGCTTTGGCTCCATCCCATCATTCTTTCTGGAGTTATTTCTCCATTGATCTCCAGTAGTATAGTGTCCTATCTTTTTGTTCCAAGGAGCAAGCCTCTTTTAATTTCATGGCTGCAGTCACCATCTGCAGTGATTTTGGAGCCCAAGAAAATGAAGTCTGTAATTGTTTCCACTGTTACTCCATTTGCCATGAAGTGATGGGACCAGAGGTCATGATCTTAGTTTTCTGAATGTTGAGTTTTAAGCTAGCTCTTTCACTCTCCTCTTTCACTTTCATGAGGAGGTTCCTTAGTTCCTCTTTGCTTTCTGTCATACAGCTGGTATCACCTGCACATCTGAGGTTATTGATATTTCTCCTGCAGTCTTGATTCCAGCTTGTGCTTCCTCCACTCCAGGATTTTGCATGATGCTCTCTGCATATAAGTTGAATAAACAGGGTGACAATATACAGCCTTGATGTAATCCTTTCCTGATTTGGAACCAGTGCATTGTTCCAGGTCCAGTTATAACTGTTGCTTCTTGACCTGCATTCAGATTTTTCAGGAGGCAGATCAGGTGCTGTGGTATTCCCATCTCTTGAAGAATTTTCCACAGTTTGTTGTGATCCACACAGTCAAAAACTTTGGCTTAGTAAATATAGCAGAAGTAGATGTTTTTATGGAACTTAATTTCTTTTTCTATGATCCAACACATATTGGTAATTTGATCTCTGATTCCTCTGCCTTTTCTAAATCCAGCTTGAACTTCTGGAAGTTCTCTGTTCACATACTATTGAAGCCTCCCTTGGTGAGGCTTTTGAGCATTACTGTGCTAGCATGTGAGATGAGTGCAATTGTGGGGTAGTTTGAACATTCTTTGGCATTGCTTTTCTTTGAGATTGAAATGAAAACTGACCTTTACCAGTCCTGTGCCCACTGGTGAGTTTTCCAAACTTGATGGTATATTGAGTGCAGAACTTTCACAGTATCATCTTTTAGGATTGAAATAGCTCAACTGGAATTTCACCACCTCCACTTGCTTTGTTCAGAGTGATGCTTCCTAAGGCCCACTTGACTTTGCACCCCAAGATGTCTGGCTCTAGGTGAGTGATTACACCACTATGATTATCTGGGTCATGAAGATTTTTTTGTGTAGTTCCGTGTATACTTGCCACCTCTTCTTAATATCTTCTGCTTCTGTTAGATCTGTACCATATCCATCCTTTACTGTGCCCATCTTTACATGAAATTTCCCCTTGGTATCTCCCATTTTCTTGAGGAGATCTGTGGTCTTTCCTGTTCTATTATTTTTCTTTATCTCTTTGCATTGATCACTGAGAAAGGCTTTCTTATCTCTCCTTGCTATGCTTTGGAATTCTGCATTCAAATGGGTATATCTTTCCTTATCTCCTTTGCCTTTTGCTTCTCTTCTTTCCTCAGCTATTTGTAAATCTTTCTCAGCCAACCATTTTGCCTTTTTGCATCCCCCCCCCCCCCTTTGGGATAGTCTTAATCACTGCTTCTTGTACAATGTCAGGGACCTTCATGCATAATTCTTCAGGCACTCTGTCTATCAAATATAATCCCCTTGAATCTATTTGTCATTTCCATTGTATAATTGTAAGGGATTTGATTTAGGTAATATCTGAATGATATTGCATATGCTAGTATTATTTCCAAATTGCATCAATTATGCAAAATTTGGTATATATAAATAGTTATGTCTGCATTTCAAGTCTGTTCTCACATTATATTTTTGAATGCAACAGATTTTTACTATTCAAATGATTAATATAATATAAATTTTACACATAAATTGTGATTTTAAACAAATATATTTTGTATATCAACAATTTACTTATGTTATGGAAATGAGTTCTCTAACACATGGTGTAGCTTATTTCTGTACAGTTACTTGAAAATTATTTTTTTCTACATATCACTCTTCTGAATGTGTTTCATTCAAGTCACCATCATTCTACCTTTACCAAGTGCAAACATTAAGCCTTGAATATAAATTTATTTTAGTTATCAGAAGATTTTGACATGTTTGATTATGCTTTTTTTTTGTTTCTCCTTTTTTACTCCTTTACTGTTCTCTTCTCCTTTCTCTTATTTTGTAATTTTGGAGTGTTTGCATGGCTCAGTCTTTATCCTTTTCTCTTGAAGATATTTTCCAGTCTCATGACTTTATATATCACCTATTAATACATGTCAGTGATTTTTATGTATGTGTATGTAGGACTTTTTAAATATCAAGTTTTGTTTTGTTTTTCAGAGAATTCTTTGAAAATGAGGTACATAACACCTTCATGTTAAACCTTCAATAAATTAATACAGCTAAAGTTTATTCCTCATTTATACAAAGTCTGCTACAAGTTTGGATGACTTATCAGGGCTACTTTTATCCATAGGTCAATTTATAATCCAAGATTATTTTGGATTTATAGTATTTCCATAATATCACGTGAACACACAGTTCACATGAAGAAACTGGGAAGTTGAACTCAGCCAATTAAATAATCCTATCTTTGAGTGTAGCAAACTATTTTCATTCACATCTAATTGACTGAAGTAAATAACACAGCCATAACTTCCGGTTGATGGAGAATTGAAATCTCCTGTGTACCTGCAACAGATGTTGATAAACAGATAAAGTGAAAGTGAAGTCACTCAGTCGTGTCAGACCCTTTGCGACCCCGTGGACTGTACAGGCAAGAATACTGGAGTGGGTTGCCATTTCCTTCTATAGGGGATCTTCCCGACCCAGGGATTGAATCCAAGTCTCCCGCATTGCAGGCAGATGCTTTAACCTCAGAGCCACCAGGGAAGCCCTGAAACAGATAAGGTACCTATTAAAGATGACTCTGTCTGAGGGATGTCTTTTAATAAGACTTAACAAAAAACAAACAAAAAAAAAGACTTAATATGTTACTAAATGCTTTGAACAGTGCCTGGAACAAATTAAACACAAGTATTTGTCAGTAATTATTATTTGGGACAATCATAATTCTTAGCTGACAATTTGAAGAAACAACTGGAATAAAATTCCAGGTGGTAAGTCACTAATTTAGATTCTGTATCATAGAACAAACAACTGTCAATCAAGAAAGGAAACCAGTAGGTTAGTATCTGTTAGGAAAAACCAAAAACAAAAAACAACAGACTAATTTCTAAAAGAGAGAATGTGTTTTTTGAAACTGAATATAGAAAAAAGAAAATTCTAAAAGTGAAAACAGATTTTAGCTGCAAAATATAATATTTTCCTGACAATTCAAGTACTGTAGCTAAATTCATTAAAATTAGATATTATGGGTAATTAAAACCTTGTATTTTGCTGATATATCATGAGATAATAGAGAAGACTATCAAACTTCCATTAAGGATCATAAAATATCCATTATTAATATGCAATTATGCAATAATTAGACAAGAGCTTAACAGAGACAGAAACTGAAATTACTGGCTTGAAGAAGTAGAAGAACAAAGTCTACTTAACACTTTCCTTTTTCAATCTGCAGATTGGTAAGTCTTCACTCAAAGGTATCACCAATAAATATTTGCTGATAAATGTAAAATAATAATTTATAAAAAGGATGCAGAGTAAGATATGGTTAATATCTATGAAAATTCATTGTAAAACAATCAAGATAAAATATCAGATTATTAGATGATTACATAATGAAGAAAGATATTATGTTTTATTTTATTATTATTATTATTTTGTCTTTACCTTGATTCATATGGATATTATAAGACATATATCCTGGGAGCAAAATGTACAAATGCAAAAATATAATCAAGATAACTTTGGATACAGTGGTGTCTTTAAGAATATTCAGAAAAAGGAGCTAGATGGCAAACACTTGAGAGAACCAGATGTAAGAAAAAAGCAATAGTAAAATAAACAGTTTCTATCTTAAGTGCTCATAATTTCTCTGTGCAAAATTGCAAGTCACTAATTCTGCTACCACAGCAATGTTTTTAAATGTCTGCAGGACAACCCAAACCAGAGTTGAAATAATGCCTTTGAAGGATAATGATCCTCACTTAAAGGTGATATAAAAACTTTTTCAAATTTGACTAAAACTGGAAAAGTTATTGCAAATTGGTTGATTATGATCACTTCCTTAATATAAAAATGCTCACACTACTTTCAAAGGGACATGAAAGGATATGTTGTAATCCTTAGACATCTAAAAAAAATAGCATCCATTTTAGATACAAGTAAGAATCTTTACATCGACCACGATGTTTGGATTTATAGCTTGGCTCTTTTCACACACACACACACACACACACGCACACACAATGAGTAAGCTTTTTTTCTTTATCTACTCCAAAATCCAAAAGAAAGAAAAAAGTTATAGTAAAGAGCAAGCTTCTTTCCTCAAAAGGTTACTAAAAGCTGTTTCATCTGGTAAACATCCTTCACCTTGAAAGAACTAAGTCTCTACCTTGGTAGGGTGGTTAAAGCTACATATATCTAAAACCTGAATTTTAATTATATACATTTGGGGGATTTTTAAACTGTATTTCTCCTCCTTTCTCCACCTCTTCCTCACCTTTGATTTTTGTCCTTTTCATCTTTCTTCTTTCCCTTCCCTTTCTCCTTTTCACCATCTTCTCTTTTTTGAGGTAATTTCAGTAACTTCCCATTTCCCTGCCTGAAATATCCTATAATCCATTTTTACATAGCATTTAAAGTGTTTATTTTTCTTTTCTTTTTTTTTTTTTCACTTTCATGATAGAAGTGTTCAAACATAACAGGATAGGGTCTTTAACACACTATTAGAACATGAAAGAGTTCACAGGTTTTACTGAGCTGAAATGTGTTACGTTTATTTTAATATTTTAAATAGATTTTCTTTTATTTCTCCCCCTTTTCATGCCATTTTCCTATCATGCCTGATAAAAAATGGGTCTTTTGTTTGAGAATTGCCCCTCAAATTGTAATAGACTCCTTCACAGAGCTGTTTTACATTTTCCTCACCTGAGTAATATTTTCTAAACACCTAATGGAATGTTATTTCATTAAAATTCTTTTATTTGGCAATAAAAATACATAAGTTGTCTGGTTTACAATCTATTGCATAACAAGATAATTTTCACAGTGCTATTTGTCCCTTGTTCCAACAATAATATCAAGTATTTTCAGCTTGATCTATTCAAAATAAATTTCCCCATCTCTCCCTTACCCAACAGTTTAACTTGCATTGACGACAATTGCATGGGTCTATTATTTCATTATGAGATTTACCTAGTGACTCTGGGGTAAAGAGTCTGCCTGCCAACACAGGAGAGGCAGGTTTGATCCCTAGTCAGGAAGATCCCCTGAAGATCCCATGGAGTGGCAACCCACTCCCAGTATTCTTGCCTGGGAAATCCCATGCACAGAGCAGCCTGGAAAGCTACAATCCAAGAGGTTGCAAAAGAGTTAGACACAACTTATCAGCTAAACAACAGCATTGTTTCGTTATAGTTATAAGACCAGCGCCCCGGCTGCGACGGACAGCGCAGAAGCGTGGCCAAGAGGAGCTACCCCACGTCCAAGGTAGCAAGCAGTGGCTGCACTTTGCTGGAGCAGATGTAAACAGATACCCCACGTCCAAGGTAAGAGAAACCCAAGTAAGACAGTGGGTGTTGCAAGAGGGCATCAGAGGGCCCACACACTAAAACCATAATCACAGAAAACTAGCCAATCTGATCACAGAACCACAGTATTGTCTAACTCATTGAAACTAAGCCATGCCATGTGGGGCCACCCAAGACAGATGGGTCATGGTGGAGAGGTCTGACAGAATGTGGTCCACTGGAGAAGGGAACAGCAAACCGCTTCAGTATTCCTGCCTTGAGAGCCCCATGAATAGCATGAAAAGGCAGGTAGGTAGGTGTGCAATATGCTACTGGAGATCAGTGGAGAAATGACTCCAGAAAGAATGAAGAGAATGCCCCAAAGCAAAAATAACACCCAGCTGTGGATGTGACTGATGATAGATGCAAGGTTCAATGCTGTAAAGAGCAATATTGCATAGGAACCTGGAATGTTAGGTCTATGAATCAAGGCAAATTGAAAATGGTCAAACAGAAGATGGCAAGAGTGAATGTCGACATTCTAGGAATCAGTGAACTAAAATGTACAGGAATGGGTGAACTTAACTCAGATTACCATGACATCTAATACTGTGGGCATGAATCCCTTAGAAGAAATGTAGCCACCATGGTCAACAAAAGAGTCCGAAATGCAGTACTTGGGATGTAATCTCAAAAACGACAGAATGATCTCTGTTCATTTCCAAGGCAAACCATTCAATATCACGGTAATCCAAGCCTATGCCCCAACCAGTAATGCTGAAGAAGCTGAAGTTGAATGGTTCTATGAAGACCTACAAGACCTTTTAGAAGTAACACCCAAAAAAGATGTCCTTTTCATTAGAGGGAACTGGAGTGTATAAGTAGGAAGTCAACAAACACCTGGAGTAACAGGTAAATTTGGCCTTGGAGTACAGAATGAAGCAGGGAAAGGCTAATAGAGTTTTGCCAAGAAAATACACTAGTCATAGCAAACGCCCTCTTCCAACAGCATAAGAGAAGACTACACATGAACATCACCAGATGATCAACACCGAAATCAGATTGATTATAATTTTGCAGCCAATGATGGAGAAGCTCTATACAGTCCACAGAAACAAGACCAGGAGCTGACTGTGGTTCAGATCATGAACTCCTTATTGCCAAATTCAGACTTAAATTGAAGAAAGTAGGGAAAACCACTAGACCGTTCAGTTATGACCTAAATCAAATCCCTTATGACTATACAGTGGAAGTGAGAAATAGATTTAAGGGACTAGATCTGATAGGCAGAGAGCCTGATGAACTATGGACGGAGGTTCAGGATGTTGTACAGGAGACAGGGGTCAAGACCATCCCCATGGAAAATGAATGCTAAAAGGCAAAATGGTTGTCTGAGGAGGCTTTACAAATAGCTGTGAAAAGAAGAGAAGTGAAAAGTAAAAGAGAAAAGGAAAGATACTCCCATCTGAATGCAGAGTTCCAAAGAATAGCAAGGAGAGATAAGAAAGCCTTCCTCAGTGATCAATGCAAAGAAATAGAGAAAAACAACAGAGTGGAAAAGACTAGAGATCTTTTCAAGAAAATTAGAGATACCAAGGGAACATTTCAGGCAAAGATGGGTATGATAAAGGACAGAAATGGTATGGACCTAACAGAAGCAAAAGATATTAAGAAGAGGTGGCAAGAATAGACAGAAGAACTGTACAAAAAAGATCTTCACGACCCAGATAATCACGATGGTGTGATCACTCACCTAGAGCCAGACATCCTGGAATGTGAAGTCAAGTGGGCCTTAGGAAGTACCACTAAAGCTAGTGGAGGTGATAGAATTCTAGTTGAGCTACTTCAATTCTGAAAGATGATGCTGTGAAAGTGCTGCACTCAGTATGCCAGCAAATTGGAAAACTCAGCAGTGGCCACAGGACTGGAAAAAGTCAGTTTTCATTCCAATCCCAAAGAATGCACAAACTACCACACAATTGCGCTCATCTCACATGCTAGTAAAGTAATGCTCAAAATTCTCCAAGCCAGGCTTCAGCAATACATGAACCGTGAGCTTCCAGATCTTCAGGCTGGTTTTAGGAAAGGCAGAGGAACCAGAGATCAAATTGCCAACATCTGCTGGATCATCAAAAAAGCAAGAGAGTTCCAGAGAAATATCTATTTCTGCTTTATTGACTATGCCAAAGCCTTTGACTATGTGTATTACAGTAAACTGTGGAAAATTCTGAAAGAGATGGGAATACCATACCACCTGACCTGCCTCCTGAGGAATCTGTATGCAGGTCAGGAAGCAATAGTTAGAACTGGACATGAAACAACAGACTGGTTCCAGATAGGAAAAGGAGTATGTCAAGGCTGTATATTTTCACTGTGCTTATTTAACTTGTATGCAGAGTACATCATGAGAAATGCTGGGCTGGAAGAAACACAAGCAGGAATCAAGATTGCTGGGAGAAATATCAATAACCTAAGATATGCAGATGTCACCACCCTTATGGCAGAAAGTGAAGAGGAACTAAAAAGTCTCTTGATGAAAGTGAAAGAGGAGAGTAAAAAAGTTGGCTTAAAGTTCAACATTCAGAAAACTAAGATCATAGCATCTGGTCCCATTACTTCATGGGAAATAGGTGGGGAAACAGTGGAAAAAGTTATTTTTGGGGGGCTCCAAAATCACTGTAGTTGGTGATTTCAGCCATGAAATTAAAAGATACTTACTCCTTGGAAGGAAAGTTATGACCAACCTAGATAGCATATTAAAAAGCAGAGACATTACTTTGCCAACAAAGGTCCATTAGTCAAGGCTATGGTTTTTCCAGTGATCATGTATGGATGTGAGAGTTGGACTGTGAAAAAAGCTGAGCGCCGAAGAATTGATGCTTTTGAACTGTGGTGTTGGAGAAGGCTTTTGAGAGTCCCTTGGACTGCAAGGAGATCCAACCAGTCAATCCTAAAGGAGATTAGTCCTGGGTGTTCATTGGAAGGACTGATGCTGAAGCTGAAACTCCAGTACTTTGGCCACCTCATGCAAAGAGTTGACTCTTTGGAAAAGACCCTGATGCTGGGAGGGATTGGGGGCAGGAGGAGAAGGGGACGACAGAGGATGAGATGGCTGGATGGCATCACTGACTCGATGGATGTGAGTTTGAGTAAACTCCTGGAGTTGGTGATGGACAGGGAGGCTTGGCGTGCTGCAATTCATGGGGTCGCAAAGAGTCGCACACGATTCTGCAACTGAACCGAGCTGATAAGACAATGATGAAAAAAATCTTCATTTTTAAAGTCCAATTCCTCTAAATATAAAAAGCTTTCCTGATTAACTACTTGGTTAGCCTGAATCATAGTTTGTTTACCTAGTTAAGTAGTATAAATACCTGAAATTTTCCTTTTATTTATCTATCTTCTAGATAGTTGATGTTTCAGTAAATCCTAATGGAGAAGTACAATTTTCTTTAAGTATCATTATGGATCTTTGGACTATAGAGCTTTTATATATTTTCAGATACTATAGATGTTATCCCTTCTCAATAGTTTAATTGTCTCTATTATATGAAAGTTCATTCAAATTTTTTAGAATCATCTTTCTGTCTTTTCTTTTCATTTTTCTTCTTTATTTTGTAGTAGATGTCTACAGTACTTTTTTTTTTTTTAAAGAAAACAGCTTAATTTTGAGATCACTATAGGTCTGCATGTAGTTGTAAGAAATAAAAGACATAGAAATCCTCTATACTTATTTTCTCCCAGTGGTAACACTTTACATGTCTATAGTATAATATCATAATGAAGAAATTAACATTCATACAATCCATCCATCCTTTTTTTCTGTGTCCTTTTTACAAAGCCTCAGTCATCTTGGCTTTCTGTGCTCTCTGGCCCCAAACATGATCAGAGATCATCTGGCACTTTCCTTGTATGTGAAATTAGCCATTGTTCCAAAGAACTGAAATTCGTTTCGATAGAAATGTTGTTAGAGATAATAATCTAGAAAATAGGTTCTTCACTGATAGTATATTGCTATGGCTTCTAAACATTTTTAGCTTTCAGAGATAGCAAACATGCATTTTTTTTATTAAGAAAAATAAATTAGTTCATACTGATAGTTTCTCAAATAGAAGATAACAGATTTTGTTGTTGTTGCTTAACATCTTTCACTTTGTATTTTGTTTATTTCTTCTTTTCCTGATCATCTTGGGTGATGTTGACATGTACATAACATATTGGACTTCCCAGGTGACTCAGTGGTAGAGAATCCGCCTGCCAATGCAGGAGACACAGGAGACTCATATTCTAACCCTGCGTCAGAAGGATCCCCTGGAGGAGGCAAAGAGTCAGGCATGCTTAGTGACTGAACACTCATACATGATTTAACATATTATTGTGATGGGTATTTTCTATTGTCTGTAGACTCATATTTTTACATTTCTCCATTCTACTTTTTTTTTTGCACTCAAAAGACTGTCCAAACAGACTACTCTCTAGCTGTCCTTTGGTTACAGCAAATGGAAGGAATTGGGAAGAAACTGGAGAGATGAAGACATATGAAAAAGGAATACAGTAGTGGCCCTGCATGCACGCTGTGCATGCCATGTTCTTCAGTCATGTCCGACTCTTTGCAACCCCATGGACTGTAGTCCACCAGGCTCCTCTGTCCATGGGATTCTTCAGGCAAGAATGCTAGAGTGGGTTTCCATTTTTTACTACAGAGGATCTTCTTGACCCAGGGATTGAACACTGGTCCCTTGCATGCCCTGCATTGGCAGGAGGATTCTTTAACCACACAACCAGCAGGATATAAATAAACACTTGTTTTAATTTTCAGCTTTGGGGAAATATCAGAAACCTAATAAAGGTTGAACAGTACTTTGGGACTGGCAAACGCAGAAAGTCATGTAACCTCTATACTTGAAAAACAAAAGGGGCACATAGTTGGTGTTAACCCAAGAAAACAGTTCTGGTGAGGTTTGCATCATAGGAGCTGTGAGTTAAGGACTGGAAGAAAAATATCTCTATTTTACATGCCTCCATCTCTCTAGTTTTTTTCCAGTTCCTTCCATTTGCAAGAACCAAATGACTGCTTTACAACCCCCTTGATCTGGATAGACTTAATTCATTTAGCTTCCTTTATTCTTACTTGGGGCTTCCACAATGGCTCAAACAGTAAAGAATCTGCTGCAAGGCAGGAGACCTGGGTTCAATCCCTAGGTCAGGATGATCCCCTGGAGAAGGGAATGGCTACCCACTCCAGCATTCTTGCCTGAAAAATTCTGTGGACAGAACTCAGTGGGTTACAGTTCATGGGGTTGCAAAAAGTCAGACATGACTGAGCATACATGCACATGCACACATATTCTATCATTTGTTCTAGGGTATTTTCATTTTTAAAGACACAAAATATGTCTTTTTTGAAAGACATAAAATATGTCTCCTGCCTTCGTAACCAATAGGTTAGTTAGTGAAACAGGCAAATACTTTCATGAAATAGAGTAAATCAATTATAGAACTATGGATAATCTGTTTTGAGCACAAAATAAAACTACTAAAACCATCTAGAAATTCAATATGGACTTCCTAATACATATGTTTCTGAAATATATTTCCTAAGTCTTTATATAGAGAAAGAAAGTTCTGAGGAAAGTATATATCTTGTTATCTTCACAATATACAAAAAAACATAGAGAATGTACAGGATAGATTAAAAATGCATTTTGAGTGACTGACTACTCAAGTATATGAGCACAGATAATCAAATTTTAAAAATAGGTTGCATGTGTTTTTAAACTGAAAAAAAACCTCATTGTCACACACATTTTTTAGTAGCTTGTACTGCCTTCCACAGAATTCATCCACAGACTATGTAACTTAATTATTTCTTTGTGCCTTTACAAATTTTACCTAAGTTAGATTTGAATGAATGTTTGGGGGATTGTCAGTGCCTATTTAAATAACAGTTACATTTTATATGTGGGCCATGGAAAGAGGAATAAAGAAACTGAACATCTAATCGGACCAGTCTTAAAGGTACCTGAAACCAACAGAATGGCTAATGCTTGAATAGTCATGAAGTGTTCTTCCTTTAACGGTCATAGGACTGTGATTGATTCCTCCAGTTAATGTTATCTTGTTTTCTTTGGAGACAGTTTAGTTCATTTCATTTTAAGTCTGACATTTAGAAAATGTACAGTGTTTCTAAACTTATCCAAGCTTAATCAGATATAAGGAATAGATTTGTTTACATTATAAAAAATTGATATGCAGTCATTCCAGTTGTATGTCAGGTTAAGCATAATATAGAATTTCAAATCTGTTTTTTTTTTAATTTACTAACTTCATAATCAATTTAATTTTTATTTTCTAAATGGAAATTATCAGAAAAGTCAGTGTAAGTATTGTGTCTTAATTGAAGGTGAGCAATTAAAATTTAATTCAAATTGTCATGTTATATCTTGCTTAAAATATCAATAACCATTCTAAAATAAGATAGTGCTTTTCCACTCATGCTATTAATATTTTTAAGCTTAATTCAAGCACAGTTAGTAAGAGAAGAATAAAATATTGTGTCAATAACTGAAAGAATATTTCACTAATAACATGTCATAACATCTTTTGGTCCCATATTTGTTTCTATTCCATCTTTTTAATAAACATTACATTACAATATGGTACTGGTACAAAAATAGACACAGATATCAGTGGAATAAGATAAAAAGCTCTGAAATAAATTCATGCATCTATAGTCAATTAATCTATGACAAAGGAGATGAGAATATATTAATACAGTGGAGAAGAGGTAGTCTCTTCAATACATGATCCTTGGAAAACTGATCAGTTATACATAAAAGAATAAAATTAGAACACTAATACCATGTACACTAACAAAAACAAAATAGATTCAAGACTCAAATGTTAAGACTGGATACGATACAATTCCTAGAGGAAAACACGGGCAGAACACTCTTTGACATAAATTACAGTAATATCTTTTTAGCTCTCTCTCTGAGAATAATGGAAATTAAAAAAAACAAAAACTTCAAAATGGGACTTAATTAAACTAAAACCTTTTGCACAGAAAAGGAAACCGTAAACAGGATGAAAAGATACCTTACAGAATGGAAGAAAATATTTGCAAACAATGTGACTGATAAGAGTTTAATTTCCAAAGTATACAAGAAACTCAGAGAGCTTAAATATTTTAGAAAACAGTCAAATCATTCTCCCTGAAACTCCCCGCTCATCCAGGCTGCCACAACAGTGAGCAGAGTTCCCCCTGTTCTAAGTAGAAAGGATACATGCAGACCTATGGCTGAGTCCTTTCGCTGTTCACCCAAATTGTCACAACATTGTTAACCATCTATACCCCAATACAAAGTAAATAGTTTAAGCAGTCAAAAAGTGAGCAGAAGGCCTAAATAGACATTTCTCCAAAGAAAACATGTAGATGGCCAAGAGGCACATGAAAATATGCTGAGCAATGCTAACTAACAGAGAAATGCAAACTAAAACTACAGTGAGTGATCACTTAACACCATTCAGAATAGCCATCATCAGAAAGTCTACTAATAATAAATGCTATAGAGGGTGTGGAGAAAAAGGTATTTTCCTACACTGCTGGTGGGAGTGTAAATTGGCACAGACACTGTGGAGAACAGTTTGGAGGTCCTTAGAAACTAAAAATAGAGTTATCACATGATCCTGAGATCCCACTCCTGGGCATATAACCAGAGAAAACTATAATTCAAAAAGATACAAGCAATTCAATGCTTATTGCAACAGTATTTACAATACCCAAAGCATGAAGTAATAACATATAATAAAATAATGCTATTTGCAGAAACATGGATAGACCTAGAACCTAGAGATTGTCATACTAAGCCAGAGAAAGACAAATATCATATAATATCACTTATATGTGAAACTAAAAAAAAAAATGAACTTATTTACAAAACAGAAATAGACTCACAGACATAGAAAGCAAAGTTATGATTACCAAAGGGAAAAGGGGATGAAATAGATAAATTAGGAGATTAGAATTATCATATACATACTATTATATATAATAAATAATCAGCAAAACCTGTTATATAACACAGGAAACTATACTCAAATTTTTGTGGTAAACTATAAGGGAAAAGAATCTGAAAAATAATATAAATATGTATTACATACATAACCTATTATATATATATAATTTATATGTATATAACCATATATGTATATAACAATATATTATATAGCATGGTAATTCAGTTATATGTATACATACATATTCAGTTACATGTATTATATACATATTCAGTTTCATGTATATATACATATCAAGTTACATGTGTATAAACATATAAGTGAATTATTGTGTTGTATACCTGAAACTAACGCGACACTGTAAATCAACTACTTCAAATAAAATACAAATAAAATAAAGACTGCCATCAAAATTATTGCATTTTGTTGAGAATTATAATTTATTAAAAGTCAATTTTGCCATACAAACCCAAGATATATCTGACATAGCAGAAACAAAAGGCTATATTTTTTGTTTTACAGGACTAGGACTTGCAGGCTACCAATAAAGAAATCTTGAACTTGAGCGATTTGTGTGTGTGTATATGTGTGCATGCACACACATGAGTGTGCATGTTTAGATATTTTCTCATCATTTTTAACAATTTTGGTGTGTGTGTATATATATATATATATGTATATATATATATATATGTATATATATATATGGAAAATTTTTGATTCTCAAGCTTACCTCGTCAAACCATTAAGATACACTTCCCTCATGCTCCCATAACTCCTGTGCCCTAAACTATTTGTTTTATGGAAAGCAGTGTTGCGAAGTATGAGTTCTGAGGACAAAGGATATCCTTGTGAGGTTATGTCCTCAGATCTAGTCATTGACAGCTTTTTGTTTGCTTGCTTGTTTATTTATCCAAGAGGCAATAAATTCATTCAGAACAATAGAATTGCTTTCTTCTGGTAAGAAAGTTCAGAGATATTTGGGGCTTCAAGATTCTCAGCTACATGGTCTATGTTCCTAGGAGGACAATAGTAGATATCTAATTTCTAATTCTAAATCTCAGCAAATGTTTTCAAAGTGTATATGTATCAAAAGAGGAGCTGATGAAAATAGGTTTAAAAACTTCCATATACATATAAAAGAGAAGTTTTTTGACAGAACTGTAGTCTTCAGTATGGGAATGGAGCCAAGCAATGATGACAAGGCAAAGAATAAATATTCTGATCCAAATTCATTCTGATTCTTCAGGTTCCTGCATCTTTCTCCTAATGACCACATTCATCCAGAAGCAGGAGGGCAGAAAAAGCATGTCTGCATGTGTGTGTGGGAGGAGGGGTGACAGTCTAATCCAAAAATAGGGCAGGGTGAAGATGAGGGAAAATTTATCTGGAGAGGCAAAAAAATATGTATATATATTCAGTCTATACAACTAAAACAAACTTAAGTTAGTGTGACACATACTGCTGTGTGTTAGCTAAAATTTCTGTCCTAGTTTTCCTGAGCACACAGGTAAACCACTTCCCAGGCTCCCTTCATGTGTACATGTTACTTTGTCAGGCTGAACAAATAAAAATGCAATAGATACATTTTAATTTGCATTTTAAATAAACAGGTATATGTTTTTAGTACAAATATGTTCCATGAAATGTTTGGGACATCCACAATTATACTAAAAAATGCATTCATTCTTTTTTTTTTTTTTTTTTTAGCTTTCCTTAGCTTTTTTTTTTTTTTTTTTTTTAATTTTATTTTTTCTTATTTTTTTTTTTTTCAGTGGGTTTTGTCATACATTGACATGAATCAGCCATATAGTTACACGTATTCCCAATCCCGATCCCCCCTCCCACCTCCCTCTCCACCCGACTCCTCAGGCTCCTCCCAGTGCACCAGGCCCGAGCACTTGACTCATGCATCCCACCTGGGCTGGTGGTCTGTTTCACCATAGATAATATACACGCTGTTCTTTCAAAACATCCCACCCTCACGTTCTCCCCCAGAGTTCAAAAGTCTGTTCTGTACTTCTGTGTCTCTTTTTCTGTTTTGCATATAGGGTTATCGCTACCATCTATCTAAATTCCGTATATATGTGTTAGTATGCTGTAATGTTCTTTATCTTTCTGGCTTACTTCACTCTGTATAATGGGCTCCAGTTTCATCCATCTCATTAGAACTGATTCAAATGAATTCTTTTTAACGGCTGAGTAATATTCCATGGTGTATATGTACCACAGCTTCCTTATCCATTCATCTGCTGATGGGCATCTGGGTTGCTTCCATGTCCTGGCTATTATAAACAGTGCTGCGATGAACATTGGGGTGCACGTGTCTCTTTCAGATCTGGATTCCTCAGTGTGTATGCCCAGAAGTGGTATTGCTGGGTCATATGGCAGTTCTATTTCCAGTTTTTTAAGAAATCTCCACACTGTTTTCCATAGTGGCTGTACTAGTTTGCATTCCCACCAACAGTGTAAGAGGGTTCCCTTTTCTCCACACCCTCTCCAGCATTTATCGCTTGTAGACTTTTGATGTAAATATCCATGGGCATCCCGCATTTTATTACATTGTTAGATCAATAGAAAGTGAATTGAAGTGATAGGCTGATTTGCAATAGGCTCTCTGTAAAATAAGAAGATTAGCAATATTAATAATAGTAAATAATAACAACCTGCCTTGGTGGAGTTGGCCCATCTCCGTGGTTTAAATAGTCTCACTATGGCCGATATGAAACTAACAACATGAACTGAACAGAGTTGGAAAGAGAGTTGCACAGTTGGCTCTCAAGAGCCTTTACAAGCCAGCTTCAGGACATCACTGAATATACACTACTTTTCATCCTCTCACTTGAAACAAAAAGCTTCAAACATAACCCACCACTTCCATTTCCTCTTCTAGTTGGCACAAATGTAATTAAATATTCAGGATAACCTTGGGAGCCATGAGGAGAAGATAGTAAACATCTACAAGCTGGAACGAGTCTTAGCGCTCTGCATCTCCCAGACGTAAGCTGTGGGATCAGATACACCTGCTTTGCAATATGTGATTTGAGTAGAAATAAACTTGAAATGTGTGAAACCACTGACATTTTGAGGTTTATCCATTACAGCAGCTAGCATTTACGTCATCCAGTAAGCTAGTATTTTCATAGGGATTGTGACATAAGTGAACATTAGGGGACCAAAGTGAAAATTTCACTCTTCTATTCATTATTTAAGATATTTACCAAATGTGTTAAATGAGAAGCTTGTACTAGATACAGGAGCTATAACAACATTTGCCTTAGTTTAAAAAACTTAGAGAAACTATAGAAGCTTACAAAAACATAATACAAACTAGAAAAAAAAATTAGAAGTAGTTTTTTACAAGCATATTGAAGAATTGAGTGGTGGGATATTTAATATTTTTCTTTTCTACTTTCTGTGAGATATTCCTGGAGTGGTAGCTTTCCATTCCTGCCTGGCGAATTGCTGCTTATTATTCAAAGCCTGATTCAAACATTATCTATGTACCTTTCAAATATATTTTCCTGAATACTTCTTTCTGAGCAAAACTCATATATGGCTCTCTTTAATTATTTCATTTCATATTTAGACTTTATCACTGAATGTTGTATGTGTTTAGGACTAGACCCTGATATATTTATCTTCATTTTCAGTGTCCCTAAAATGGTTGAATGCATAATATATAAGAATAATTTTTGTTCCTTCTGCCAAGTATGATATATTGATAGCTTATTTCAGATCTTCTATTATACAGCCACATGCATGCTAAATCTCTTCAGTCATGTCCGACTCTTTGTGAGCCTATGACTACAGCCCACCAGGCACCTTTGTCCTTGGGATTCTCCAGGCAAGAATAATAGAGTGGGTAGTCATTCCCTTCTCCAGGGAATCTTCCTGACCCAGGTATCCAACCGGCATCTCTTATGTCTCCTGCATTGGCAGGCGGGTTCCTTACCAGTCCTGCCACCTAGGAAGCTCTTATACGCCACCTTGGCATCACAATCATTCCCAGGAAGTCAGATCTCCTTTAGAAATTAGGTTCCAGGCAGCCGGCTATTGTGTATCAGGTTTTTAAAAATATGTCTCCACTTTAGTCCTTCCTGTCAGTATTAGTCTAAGAGTATAGATGAAGAAATAATCCATATAGTTATTGAATATAGTCCTGCAGAAGTCCCGTATTTCCCTCTGGGTTTTACTTGAGGATATGGATTACTTTTTATTTTGAGTCCTCCCAAGGCACAGACTAGTGCCTTCTGAATTTAAAATATTGAATAGGATTTCAAACACCCTTTCCTCATCTATTTGTGCAATGCTATGCTAATACAATCAATGAGGTAAAGTTACACAAGAACCCAGGAGAATTGTCAAATGATGCTAATCACATTTTGCAGAACCTGGTGAAATTTGCTTTTCTCCCTGCTCTGCATCAGTATCTTCCCCAGGTTTTTGATGGTATACGGCTTTGATTGCTGCTTTCTCGTCTGTTCCATCTGCTGCTCCCTTATTTCCCAGCAGACAAGCCACTATACTGTGCCACTTTAATTTCTGCTTTAGTGCCCTTAAACTGCTTCTCCTGCTTACCAGCCAGGCTTTAGTTCACCATAAAGCACCTGCCAGGGAATTCAGCTGCCACACATGTGGCCAGCCTGGTGATTGCGGGACGCTTTCAGAAATAAGGTGAAAATACTTGTGGAATTGAGGTCAAAAACCTCCTTCATTTGTCTTGGCGGTTTATTGACTGTGCTTCTTTGAGTAGGGGTGTGAGATATAGTATGCTATTGTCCATAGGGTCAGGAATCAACAGTTTCTGATACTGAAGTCTCTAGCTTCATTAAAAGGCCAAGCTAAGGCCACAACCCACCTGCACAGGTTTTTGGTACCATACGCCTATTGATGGCAGGTGTTTATTCTGTCAATTAGGATATAGCTACAATGTAGACTTATCAGCTGCTTCAGGTGCCAGGTTAATTCTACAGCTGACATGCTTGTCTTCCAGAAATCTTGAACAGATCCTCTCAACTAATTAAAGAGCTTACCCTATGTCATTCTTTATGCTTGACTGAGCTTTATATATAAAGTTGCCATAGGTGGCTGAGCATTCAGTTAAGATATGAATGTTGACTATATTGATAGTGTAGAATGGCCTCAACTAATGAACTGAACAAGTATGCTGGCAAGATAAAATTGTATACTTATCTCTATCTTACATACATATTTTTGCTTTAAAGAAAAACTTTTTTTCATGATTTATGATTGATTCTCAAGATTATTGTTTGATATTTGTACATAACATTTATGTTTAATCAATTTTTTAAAAAATAAATATTCTCTTATTGAAATGTAAGCAGAATCTAGTTTAGTTGTGTTTTTGCCAATTCACATACTTTCTGGAAGAACAAACAAAGGAAATGTTTCATCTTTAACAAGTTCGACTCCTGAACACAAATCTAAAAGATTCTTAGATTTTTTCAGCTCAAGCCTTTATCTTTTAGTTATATAGAAATCTTACTAACACAGGAACTCTCTGTAATTATGATTAAAAAATGGATATATACCTGAAGGATTTTTCCTTTATTTTCTGTTTATTTTTTTCTAATTAAAAAGATCTGTAACGATTTCTGTACCTTGTTTAATGAGTTCGTTACATCAGGAAAATTCTGTCCTAAGAGCTTAGTGATATTTCTGCAAGCCAAGAGGAAGCTGTTATTTTTCAAGCCTCTGATCATTCCATGCTAGAATATGGTAAGATGCAGGTGCATGCTAACAACAAGGAAGTTAATCTTCTAAAGGAAATGATTTCAAACATTATTTTTCATCTGGGTGTTCTTTCTTCAAGCAATTCTGTATGAAAGTATGAAAATGAATGAACAGATAAAAGACAAACTGCTCTGTTCAAAGGTAATGAAAATGCAGAAATCTAAAGGTAATTCATCTGCTAACATTCCCGTAGAAACCTATCAGTGTCTATTAGTGCATCACTCACACACACATATGTATGTGCTCTCTTTTTATTAACCTATTTAAATAGATACAGATATCTAAATACAGTTTTCTAGATAAATAGATCAGTTCACTTCAGTTGCTCAGTCCTGTATGACTCTTTGCGACCTCATGAAGCACAGCACATCAGGCCTCCCTGTCCATCACCAACTCCTGGAGCTTGCTCTAACTCATATCCATTGAGTCGGTGATGCCATCCAACCATCTCACCCTCTGTCATCCCCTTCTCCTCCCGCATTCAGTCTTTCCCAGCATCAGGGTCTTTTCCAATGAGTCAGTCTTCGCATCAGGTGGCCAAAGAATTGGAGTTTCAGCTTCAGCATCAGTCCCTCCAGTGAATATTCAGTACTGATTTCCTTTAGGATGGACTGGTCGAATCTCCTTGCAGTCCAAGGGACTCTCAGAGTCTTCTCCAACACCACAGTTCAAAAGCATCAATTCTTCGACACTGTTTTCTTTATAATCCCGCTTCCACATGCATACATGACTACTGAACGATAGATAGTTTCTTATAATATATAATCAAATGCTGATAGTGGAGACAGAGAATGATGAAATACCATTAATAAAATGTAGCTGTTTTAACTGTCATATTTAAAAGTAATCATTTCATGAGAGAGAAAAAGTGATTTAAGAGCAAATAACAGGACTTTTAAGAAAATAAGTTCAAAGAAAAAATCTGTAAGTATGAAACAATCATAGCCTTAGGTAGGCATAATACTGTCAACTTTGATTTTAAAGCTCATCATTTGTGTCAGTGGAAATGCAAATACCAAAGTAGTTTGATGTTGTATGATTATAGGCTTAATATAGTGATTATTTTCAGAATTTCTCGCATTCTAATCATGGTTTATAATTACGCTCTACTTACAAATCCATTATATCTCTATTTTGCATAATTTATTTGTGATTTATGATATTTTCAATTTATTATGCCTCAAAGTTAAAGTTTTGCCACGGAAAAATTATGTTTTATTCATTTTTATAGCAATGCCTTATATTTTTCCAAATATTTAGCAAATTTAGTTTGCTACACAGGTTCTAATAAACATTTCAGAATAGTTTGTTATAATTAAGACAATGACACGATAGGAGGTATTTAGTGTCTACAAAGTGACAGGAGCATACAGTTTTATCAAATCCTTACAATTTACAATAAGTAAATATTTTTGGTCAAAATTGCAAATGATTTTGCAAGGTTTAAATAACCTGCCAATAACCACATAATATATAAATATATATGCATGTTTACATACATATGGAGGGCTTTCCAGATGGTGCTAGTAATAAAGACCTGCTTGCCAGTGCAGGAGACATGAGAGATGATGATTCAATCTTTGGGTCATGAAGATCCCCTGGAGGAGGGCATGGCAACATGCTCCAGTATTCTTGCCTGGAGAATCCCAAGGACCGAGGTGCTGTGACCTACTGTCTGTAGGGTCACATAGAGTCGGACAAGACTGAAGTAACTGAGCACGCAGGCATGCACTGTGAGCTAAGAAATAGACTCCAGAAGCCTTAAGATGCTGAAGGCCATTCTCCCTCTCTTGTTTTCACAGTAAAACTAATCATAATGCTAGTTTCCATCTCTTCAGTTCCTCCTCTGTGCCTGACATTTTGTAGCTCATTTAATCCTCACAGTGTAGCATAGTTTACCTCCTAGTATTTATTTGGGTTTCAGGTGCAGAGGTTTGGGATAATTATATCCTTAGTTCTGCAACTCAGTACCATCTGTCCTCTTTGTTTATTTGCTTCTTTTTATTTGCATATCTCTCTCGAATCTCCATCTTTCCACAAGCAATAAGAAAACATCTTTATTTGTTAAACATCTTTGCATTTGTTTTGTCAAATCATCATAGTGGTTATTTATATGTATACTTGATATATTTTTAACAGCTTGAGGTATTATTCACTGGCATGCATCCATCCTTATGAAGTGCACAACACCATGATTTTTAGTATATTCAGAGTATGGCATCTATCATTCCATCAATTTTAGAACAGTCAGCTCTCCCTATCCACAGATGCAAAACCCACAGAAACTACACCATTTTATCCAAGAGAGCATGCAGATTCTGGAATCCAGAACCAATCCTTGTCTGAGACTGAGAAAGTGTGAAAGTGAAAGTTGCTCAGTCATGTCCGACTCTTTGAGACCCTAAGGACTATACAGTCCATGGAATTGTCCAGGCCAGAATGCTGTAGTGGGTAACCTTTCCCTTCTCCAGGGAAACTTCCCAACCCAGGGACACTTCCCAACCCAGGGACTGAAACCAGGTCTCCCACATTGCAGGTGGGATTCTTTACCAGCTGAGCCAGAGGGAAGATGAGAGCTGGTAAGGGATGAGAGATGATGATGTCTCTACAGATTTGCTCATTATGGACATTTCATGTAAATAAGGTCATAAAATATTAAGTCTCTTATTACTGATTTCTTTCACTTAGTATAGTTTCCAAGGTTTTTTTTTTTTTTTTTTCCCCACATCATAGCATGACACAGAGCTTTAAGCCTTTTTATTGCTAAATCACTATCACTATATGGATATCTACTACACTGTACTCACCTATTCATCAGTTGATAGATATTTGAATTATTTCCACTTTTTGGCCTTTAAAAAATGTTGTAATAAAAATCCATGTATAAATTTTGCAAGAATATATTTTATCATTCAGTTCAGTCAGTTCAGTCACTTAGTCGTATATGACTATTTGTGACCCAATGGACTGCAGCACGCCAGGCTTCCATGTCCATTACCAACTCTCACAGTTTTCTCAAACTCATATCTATAGAGTCGGTGATGCCATCCAACCATCTCATCATCTGTCGTCCACTTCTCCTCCCTCCTTCAATCTTTCCCAGCATCAGGGTCTTTTTCAATGAGTCAGTTCTTCACATCAGGTGGCCAAAGTGTTGGGAGTTTCAGCTTCAGCATCGGTCTTTCCAATGAATATTCAGGGCTGATTTCCTTTAGGATTGACTGGTTGAATCTCCTTGAAGTCCAAAAGACTCTCAAGAGTCTTCAACATCACAGTTCAAAATGTCACTTCTTCAGCACTCAGGTATCTTTATAGTCGAACTCTCACATCCGTACATGACTACTGGAAAAAACCATAGCTTTGGCTTCGGACCTTTGTTGGAAAAGCGACGTCTCTCGTTTTTGATATGTTGTATAGGTTGCTCAGAGCTTTTCTTCCAAGGAGCAAGCATCTTTTAATTTAATGGCTGCAGTCACCATCTGCAGTGATTTTGCTGCTGCTGCTGCTGCTAAGTTGCTTCAGTTGTGTCCGACTCTGTGCGACCCCATAGACGGCAGTCCACCAGGCTCCCCCATCCCTGGGATTCTCCAGGCAAGAACACTGGAGTGGGTTGCCATTTCCTTCTCCAATGCATGAAAGTGAAAAGAGAAAGTGAAGTCCTTCAGTCCTTTCCGACTCTTAGAAACCCCATGGACTGCAGCCAATCAGGCTCCTCCATCGATGGGATATTCCAGGCAAGAGTACTAGAGTGGGTTGTCATTTCCTTCTCTGCAGTGATTTTGAAGCCCCCCAAAATAAAGTCCGTCACTGTTTCCACTGTTTCCACATCTATTTGCCGAGAAGTGATGGGACCAGACGCCAGGATCTTAGTTTTCTAAATGTTGAGTTTGAAGCCAACTTTTTCACTCCTCTTTCATTTTCATCAAGAGGCTCTTTAGTTCTTTTTTGCTTATTGCCATAAGGGTGGTGTCATCTGTATATCTGGGGTTATTGATATTTCTCCCAGCAACTTTGATTCCAGCTTGTGCTTCATCCAGCCTGGTATTTCACATGATATACTCTGTATATAAGTTAAATAAACTGTGACAAAATACAATCTTGACATACTAGTTTCCCAATTTGGAACCAGTCTGTTGTTCCATGTTTAGTTCTAACTGTTGCTTCTTGACCTGCATGCAGATTTCTCAGGAGGCAGGTCAGGTGGTCTGGTATTCCCATCTCTTTCAGAATTTTCCCGTCAGTGGTGATCCAAACAGTCAAAGGCTTTGGCATAGTCAATAAAGCAGAAATAATTTTTTTTTTCCTGGAACTTTCTTTTCCTATGATTCAACAGATGTTGGCAATTTGGCCTCTGGTTCCTCTGCATTTTCTAAATCCAGCTTGAACATCTGGAAGTCCACAGTTCATATACAGTTGAAGCCTGGCTTGGAGAATTTTGAGCATTACTTTGATAGTGTGTGAGGTGAGTGTAATTGTGTGTTAGTATGAATATTCTTTGGCATTACCTTTCTTTGGAATTGGAATGAAAACTGACTTTTTCCAGTCCTGTGGCCACTGCTGAGTTTTCCAAATTTGCTGGCATACTGAGTGAAGCACTATCACAGCATCATCTTTTAGGATTTGAAATAGCTCAACTGGAATTCCATCACTTCCACTAGCTTTGTTTGTAGTGATGCTTCCTAAGGCCTGCTTGACATCACATTCCAGGATGTCTGGCTTTAGGTGAGTGATTACGGCATTGTGATTATCTGGGTCATTAAGATCATTTTTTGTACAGTTCTTCTGTGTATTCTTGACACCTCTTCTTAATATCTTCTGCTTCTGTTAGGTCCCTACCATTTCTGTCCTTTATTGTACCCATCTTTGCATGAAAATTTCCCTTGGTATCTCTAACTTTCTTGAAGAGATATCTAGTCTTTCACATTCTATTATTTTCCTCTGTTTATTTGCTTTCATCACTGAGGAAGGCTTTTTATCCCTTCCTGCTATTCTTTGGAACTCTGCATTCTGATGGGTATATCTTTCTTTTTCTCCTTTGCCTTTAGCTTCTCTTCTTTTCTCAGCTCTTTAAGTATTCCTCAGACAATCATCTTGCCTTTTTGCATTACTTTTTCTTGGGGATGGTCTTGATCACTGTCTCCTGTACAATGTCACAAACTTCTGTCCATAGTTTTTCAGGCATTTCATCTATCAGATCTAATCACTTGGATATATTTATCACTTCCCCTGTATAATCGTAAGGAATTTGATTTAGGTCATACTGAATGGTCTAGTGGTTTTCCCTACTTTCTTAAATTTAAGACTGAATTTGACAATAAGGAGTTCAAGATCTGAGCCACAGTCAGCTCCCAGTCTTGTTTTTGCTGACTGTATGGAGGTTCTCCATCTTTGGCTGTAAAGATTATAATCAATCTGATTTTGTTATTGACCATCTAGTGATGTCCACATGTAGCATCATCTCTTGTGTTGTTGGAACAGAGTGTTTGTTGTGTTCAATGTGTTTTCTTGTCAAAACTCTGCTAGCCTTTGACGTGTTTCATTTTGTACTACAAGGTCAAATCTACCTATTACTCCAGGTAAACTCTCTTGACTTCCTACTTTTGCATTTTATCATTACTCGGGAGCATATATCCAATCATTTCATAATTGCTCATATTCATAGTAAAATACTATTATTTTATTCAATTTTTGTGGGGATGGCAGTAATATACTCCTTTCATTGCCAATTTTAGTAAAAAAAAATTGAGTTACCTCTATTTTTTTTTTTATCATTTTAGCTAAACATTTATTAATTTCCTAATTCTTTTCAAAGAATGATTTCCTAGTTTTATTGATTTTCTCTATTTTTCTCATTTCTGAAACTCCCCCTTTAAAAGCTCTTGTGCCCTGATAGGCAGTGGGGGATTTGCTCTTTGGGACATGGGTCTGCCTTCTTCCTAGGTTGTCAACCTCCTTAATAAAGCAACCTTTCCTTACCTATCCACACATGTCTCTCAAGCACTGACTTTCCAGCAGTGAGAAGTGGAACGTGAGTTTGGTAAGAGTGCTGTATGAATAATGAATTGTGCCTTATTGAGACATAGTCAATGTGCAATAAACTGTTCAATGTAAATTTGACAGTTGTGTACACGTAAGTAGCCACTACCCAAAATAAATATAAAACATTTCTACCTCCTCCCTCTCAAGTGCCCCTTGTTCTTCCCCTAGGAAATTCCTTATCCAGTTAATATCCCATTTCTCAAATCCCTATTCCTATACTTTTCAGAACCACTATATAATATTCATAAACATTAAACTGTTTCAAATTTGCCTGTATTTGGATCTCATGTAAACTGAGTAACACTGTATATGATTTTATCTACCTGGCTTATTTTGCTGAGCATAATGCTTTTGACATTTGGTGCTTTGTTGTTGTTTTTCTTTTTTATTTTTTTTAATTGCTGTTGAATTTTCCACTGTATTGGCTCTTCTTGTTGTTCAGTCATTCAGTCATGTCTGACCTTCAAGACCCCGTGGACTACAGCATGCCAGGCTTCCCTGTCCTTCACTATTTCCTGGAGTTTGTTCAAACTCATGTCCATTGACTCAGTGATGCTGCCCAACCATCTCATCCTCAGTCACCCCCTTCTCCTCTTGCCCTCAATCTTTCCCAGAATCAGGATCATTTCCAATGATTGACTCTTTGCATCAGGTGGCCAAAGTATTGCAGCTTCAGCATCAGTCCTTCCAATGAATATTCAGGGTTGATTTCCTTTAGGATTGACTAGTTTGGTCTTCTTCCAGTTCAAGGGACTCTCAAGAGCCTTGTCCAGCACTACAGTTCAATAGGATCAATTCTCCAAGGCTCAGCCTTTTTAATACCATAATCTATTTATGTAATTTTCTGTTGATGGAGAGTATTTCTAATTTTTGGACACCATGATTAAGTATGCTCTGTGAATTCCAGTCTATGTCTTGTTTCATTTTGTTTCTTTTTTAAATATTAGTTTTTTTTTTTCTCCTCAGGAACAGTTTTCTAAAGTACTAATACTTTATTTCATTCCTACCATCAAGGTATCAGAGCCCCACTTGTTCCATATCCTCACAACATGCTATTGCCAACTTTTTATTTTTATTTATTTATTTTTTTCATTTATTTTTATTAGTTGGAGGCTAATTACTCTACAATATTGTAGTGGTTTTTGCCATACATTGACATGAATCAGCCATGGATTTACATGTGTTCCCCATCCCGATTCCCCCTCTTCCCTCCCTCCCCATCCCATCCCTCTGGGTCATCCCAGTACACCAGCCCTGAGCACTTGTCTCATGCATCCAACCTGAGCTGGTGATCTGTTTCACACTTGATAATATACATGTTTTGATGCTGTTCTCTCAGATAATCCCACCCTCACCTTCTCCCACAGAGTCCAGACGTCTCTTCTATATATCTGTGTCTCTTTTTCTGTCCTGCATATAGGGTTATCATTACAATCTTTCTAAATTCCATATATATGCGTTAGTATACTGTATTGGTGTTTTTCTTTCTGGTTTACTTCACTCTGCATAATGGGCCCCAGTTTCATCCATTTCATTAGAACTGAGTCAAATGTATTCTTTTTAATGGCTGAGTAATATTCCATTGTGTATATGTACCACAGCTTCCTTATCCGTTTGTCTGCTGATGGGCATCAAGGTTGTTGCTTCCATGTCCTGGCTATTATAAACAGTGCTGCGATGAACAGTGGGGTACACGTGTCTCTTTCAGATCTGGTTTCCTTGGTGTGTATGCCCAGCAGTGGAATTGCTGGGTCATATGGCAGTCTATTGTCAACTTTTTAAAAAACTTTCTCAGTGCATGGAAGTAGTAGCTTATTGCAGTTTTATTTTGAAGTTTTCTAATAACTAATGATACTGAATAGCTTTTCTTCTGTGATTGCTGGCCATTTTTATATCATCTCTTGTGAAGGGTCTGCTAGTAGATATTTTTCCCTTTCTCATTGTAATTATTAATTTATATATATATATATGTGTGTGTGTGTGAGTGTGTGTATTTCAGGTAATGTATTTCAAAGAGGAGTGTAACTTTTATGTCTTACAGTGGTAAAAGGAAAAACTACTCTATCTTTAACTTTTTGATTTATATTCACAAGTGACACTAATAAATTAGCAAAATTTAAGAATTAAAGATAATAAATACATACTAGTATTTGAAATGTATCACCTGAAAAAATATATATATATATAATATTGCATGTACTTTTCTTTCAGGGATTTTTTTTTGTATCATTTTTTGAGATATAATTGGCATATAACATTATACTAGTTTTAATTGTGCAACAGGATGATTCAATATTTGTATATCAAAATATGTTAAATGATCACCACAATAAGTCTAATTAGCACCTAGTTAAAAGATCTCAGCATGTTTTTATGGAATAGATTAGGGCTACCATATACACAAATCTTTGTCCCATGGACAGAGTAGCCTGGCAGGCTACAGTCTATGGGGTCTCAAGGGTCGTGCATGAGTGAGCGACTACACACAGGCACTAATATACACACTATGTGTCCATCACACAGAAGATGCTTGAAAGTGAAGTGAAAGTCACTCAGTTGTGTCTGCCTCTTTGCAACCCCATGGACTGTACAGTCCATGGAATTCTCCAGGCCAGAATACTGGAGTGGGTGGTCTTTCCCTTCTTCAGGGGATCTTCCCAACCCAGGGATTGAAACCAGGTTTCCCACCTTGCAGGTGGATTCTTTACAGTCACTACCTCTATATACTATGTGTCTGTCACACAGAAGATGCTTATGAGTGGAATAAATGAATCTTTGTATTATATGAAACCAAAAATTTAAATTACTGAGTGGTAAATTACTTACTGTCCATTTTTAAGAATCACTATCTCTCAGTGAAGCATGCACAGACACAAACAAGTTACTACAATTACTACATTTACTAGTTGTGTAATCTTGGGAAATCACTTATCTTCTCTGTGCCTCAACTTCTTCATCCATTAAATGGAAGTGATAATAGTTATTACTAACTTATTGCTGTGAGATGTTAATGACTCATTGTCCATAAAAAAAATAGAATATCCATAGGCATTCAGTTGTAATTGCTTGCTATTATTATAGTTGAGAGATTAGGGTGAGTGAAAACAAGACTTGCTCAGAAATTTGGGGAAATTTGACATTGTTTGCAGTGGGCAAAAATTTTAGGCTAGCAGGTGGACAATAATATTGAGCATATTACTTGGCAGGAGGAAGTGAACATTACAGTGAAGAAAGAAGTAGCAGAATCTTCACTCAAATGTATTCTCTATCAAATTGTTTCTTAAACAGTTTATCCGGAACCTATTTAGAGACACTTGTGCCTTATTAAATATATAGCTGCTAAATCAATAGACCAGACCACTGCTGCCTACAAAATAATTATAATTATCACTCTTACATGCATTATCACAGTTATATAATGCATGTGAAAACTTTCCATGAATTGCAAAAAACTATACAAATGATTTTAGTACCAAAAAGGCTGCATTGGTGGGGGCCACTGGTAATTTCTTTTATATTTTATGGACTTTTCTCAGTTTTCTTACATCGCTGTAATCATGTAGTTAAATCTCTCATTTCTCCCTCAGCTTCCTATCTACACTGAGAGAAACATCTGTCCTGGTTCTGACCCCTTTCTTTCTGACTAGTCCCTTATCACTCTCTGTCTCCCAGACATATCTACTTAAATGTCTTTCTATCACATCAAATTCACTATGCTTAAGACAAAATGTCTGATCATTCCCTTAAGTCACTTCTTTTGCTTTTTCCTTTCTATTGAAGATGGAACATTTTATCAGTATTTAAACACCCTCTTGAAAATACTAATCCTAAACTCACAACAATGTATGTACAGATGTTTTCAACCATCACAACAACTGTAATAGTTTTATCATTCTTTATGGAATAACTTTACTAATTTTAACAATGTCACCTGTGTATACAAATCAGAAAGTAAAGGAAAGGGTAGTTTATTCTTTTTCCACTGTAATAGATAATAGTTTCACAAGTCTTTGAAATATACTGCCTGAAGAAATCACCTTTATAATGACTATATAAACTTTGATACATTAATACATTTCTTCTAAGAATGGAAATACTAAATTTTAAATATACATAAAGAAAAGATAAAGTTATTGAAATTATTGAAATGAGGGTGAAAATTGAGACTAGAAAACTTATTACAAGAAAATTCTTCAAAGACTCCTTTAAAGAAAAGGAAACAAGAACAGAGATTAACAGCCAACATTCAACTACTCTATTATACTAAATAATTTTTAGTCTTTGAAGGTATATTTAAATTTTCAAAACATTACTCTGTTTCCACAATTTCCTAGTTAATATGTGTTATGTTGCCAAACTTTTTCAACAGTGTTGTTCACCTTAAATTTATTATTTAGATGCAAGTACTCTAACAATCCAAAAAGAAAAAAAAAAAAAAGGAATACTTTTGACTTCCAAAACAACATTTAGAGAAAGCAGTGCCTCAAATCTTGCTTGTCTTAATTTTCAACAGTAATTTTGTATGAATTAATAACATACAATATCTGTAACATGTGCTATTAACAAAATAATATAAAATAAGAGTAAAAGCAACATAGATTTAATACCCTATTTCTCTTGATAACATTATTAAATCTTTCACAGATGACTGCTACTTCAGCTAAAGTTTAGATAAGCTGAAGATTTAGTTAAAGGTTTAGCTGAAAGATGAGTAGATTTTTCTTTTACAAGTAAGAATGGAAAGAGCTAGCCAAGCTAAAGTTGCAATTTTGAAAAGTGCACTAAATAAATTAAAACTTTAATTGAATATATAATTAATCTATGGATAAATAATTGATATAATAAAATAAGACTGAAAGTATAAACTGGGTAAAATTTTGATCAGCTTTATTTTTTTGATGTGCCACACAGCATGGGCTTCCTAGGTGACTCTGTGGTGAATAATCCGTGTGCCAGTGCAGGAGATGCAGGAAATTCGGATTTGATCCCTGGGTCAGGAAGATCCCCTGGAGGAGAAAATGGCAATCCGGTTCAATACGCTTGCCTAGAGAATCCCATGGGCAGAGGAGCCTGGTGGGCTACAGTCCACTGGGTTGCAAAAAGTCAGACACAACTGAGCAAATGAGCACGCCTGCACAGATGGGACACAGTATGTGGGATCTTAGTTGCCTGACTTAGGATTGAACCTGTGCCCCCTGAAGTGGAAGCGCAGAGTCTTAACCACTGAACTGCCAGCAAAGTCCCTAGATAAGCTTTACTTTCTTGTTAAATACTTCTGAAAATTGTGTAATAAATAAACATATTAGAGATTGATGGTGAGAAGCAAAACATTTTTAGTCAAGACTCAATCTCTTGAAAGGGACAGTAAGCCCAGCTCAAGCAAGCTTAATGAACTATTAAAAAATAGGAATGTATTTTCCAAGAACTGAAAAATCTATAGTGATCTTTTATTTCAGGTAAAGATAGATTTACATTATTACAAAGTAATCTTTATCCTAGTGACAATTTTTCTGTCTATTGCTATAATTTCCAGAGACTCTGCAAATAGTTACATAGCTATTTCCTAACAATTCAAACATCCTTTAACTGTAAATAACATCTTTTCAAATATTTGCCTATAATTTTTATTTCTGATTTACTTGGCTTTGACTAAGGTGCATGCTCAGGCCTGAATCAATATTGCTGGGGAGACACAAGGTTCTTACTGGCCAGACTGGGTTATATGTTCATTTCTGTAGCTGAAGAGGCATCAGTCCTAAGGATAAAATCATTTTTTCTTTAAAACGCTGGATCATTGAAAAAGCAAGAGAGTTCCAGAATAAAACATCTATTTCTGCTTTATTGACTATGCCAAAGCCTTTGATTGTGTGGATCACAATCAAATTGTGTGGAAAATTCTGAAAGAGATGGAAATACCAGACCACCTGACCTGCCTCTTGAGAAACCTGTATGCAGGTCAGGAAGCAGCAGTTAGAACTGGACATGGAACAGACTAATTCCAAATAGTAAAAGCAGTACGTCAAGGTGGTGTATTGTCACCCTGCTTATTTAATTTATATGCAGAGTACATCATGAGAAATGCTGGGCTGGAAGAAGCACAAGCTGGAATCAAGATTGCCGGGAGAAATATCAATAACCTTTAGACGTGCAGATGACACCACCCTTATGGCAGAAAGGGAGAAGAACTAGAGAGCCTCTTGATGAAAGTGAAAGAGGAGAGTGAAAAAGTTGGCTTAAAGCTCAACATTCAGAAAACAAAGTTCATGGCATCCAGTCCCATCACTTCATGGCAAATAGATGGGGAAAAAGTGGAAACAGTGGCTGACTTTATTTTTTTGGACTGCAAAATCACTGCAGACAGTGATTCCAGCCATGAAATTAAAAGACCTTTACTCCTTGGAAGGAAAGTTATGACCAACCTAGATAGCATATTAAAAAGCAGAGACATTACTTTGCCAACAAAGGTCCATCTAGTCAAGGCTATGGTTTTTCCAGTAGTCATGTATGGATGTGAGAGTTGGACTGTGAAGAAAGCTGATCGTCAAAGAATTGATGCTTTTTAACTGTGGTGTTGGAGAAGACTCTTGAGAGTCCCTTGGACTGCAAGGAGATCCAACCAGTCCATCCTAAAGTAGAGCAGTCCTGGGTGTTCATTGGAATGACTCATGTTGAAGCTGAAACTCCAATACTTTGGCCACCTGATGTGAAGAGCTGACTCATTTGAAAAGCCCCTGATGCTGGGAAAGATTGAGGGCAGGAGGAGAAGGGGACGACAGAGGATGAAATGGTTGGGTGGCATCACGGACTCAATGGACATGAGTTTGCATAAACTCCAGGAGTTGGTGATGGACAGGGAGGCCTGCCGTGCTGTGGTTCATGGGGTCACAAAGGGTTGGACACAACTGAGCGACTGAACTGAAATGAACTGAAGGAAAAACTGGCGACTTCCAGTTAACGAGTTGCCATACTGGGGAAAAAAAGAAAAAGAAAAAGAGGCCCGAGAGGAGAATAAGGAAGGTGCTGCCACCTGCATACCTAGCTGAGCTCTCTGGGAATTAGCAAGCATGTATTTCCCACTCTTTGAACTAAGCTGCCTTTAAAGTCAACCTTTTTGTTCTGTCAATCTGTCCAGCTGACTCCACAGGGAGCACAACTTTTTTAACTTCTGGAAAAAAAAAAATCTTCTGCAAATAGCTTCTGCAAATGCAGATTCCTGAGCAAAATAAACAATTGCTGTTGTTTAAACCCATTCAGTATGGAATGGTTTTTACAAAACAATAGATAATTAGAATGGATTTCCTGTACCACGAAGTGGTAAGCTGCTGCCTGAATCCTAAAATCTGTGATATTTTACCAGCTTAGATAGAAAAGGAGAGATTATAAAATTATATATATATATATACCCTCAACCTTCTAGGAGGAGGGAGCAGGCCTAAACTGATCTCAGTGTATCAGTAGTGTACAGAAGCTTGAATCTAGGTCTTAGTTCCTTGCCTGGGAATTGAACCTGTTTTACTTAGGTGGAAACCAAGGATCCTAACCAGTAGACCTCCAGGGACTGGTGGTTAGAAGTACAGCCCTGGCTCTTTTCTTCTTTGGGAAAAGAATTTCACAAAGAGACCAAGATACCAAAACTGGCATGTAGTGTATTAGAAGAAGAGAATATGTGGGACAGCACACCAAGCTGCAGTTGATTTCAGACAGCAGCAAATCAGAGCTACACACTCCAAGAACAGCATGGACATCACTAGTGAGGACCAAAAAAGGGATGTTTAGATGGCTTATATGGGAGCAGTTTTCTTTGTTCCCTCTGGCTACTCACCTTGCTCATTGCCCATATCTGATATGAGGCAAGGTCCTCCCCCAGGTGCATTTGCATATTTTAGCCAAAGTGGGTTCTAGCATGAGGGTCTCTGGGAAGTTTGCAGAATATATTGCAAACTCTTTTTATGACCCACTCCTTTTATGGGGTGCCCACTCCTTTTATGACCTTTGAGGAACCTTTCTATTTATATATAGTTGGGGAGGTCTCCTTGACCTCAAGAATAAAAGATGTGATCATCTTGTCTGTCTACTCCAGGCAGAGATTATTTCCTCTTTGTTTCTGTCAATATCTTTTTCCTAAAAATGTTAGGGAGAAACAAGCTACAGTTGCCAATAAAGACAGACTCCAGCTGCTCACTTAGCCTGGGTCATCATCTACCTCCTCCCTCAAAATGGTTACTCAGTAGCAAAATGGGCTATTACTGTGGGAAGGAAAGAATAGAAATTTCCTGGAACTGAGTCAGTAAGTGCAAAGAATCATAGATAGCAGGATTGAGTCCTACTCAAACAATTTGGAACATCAATAAGATTTCTTCAACCCATGACTTTCATATGCCTTTGACCTCCCTTTCCTCCTTTTTCTACAATGAAAGTAATGTTTTGGTTGTCTAATCAATTACTATGGTACAATTGCATCGTTGTGTGCTAAATGTATGGGAGCAGACAGCTAGCTGTTCCCTTTAATTCACAGGTCTTCAGATTCATATGAACTGCACCCAAGAAGGCTCATTTACATTTACACCTGGTTTAGATGTCAAGATCCTAGATTCAATGAGATGGAACTTCCCTAGTGGCTCAAATGGTAAAGCATCTGCCTACAATGCGGGAGACCTGGGTTCCATCCCTGGGTCGGGAAGATCCCCTGGAGAAGGAAATGGCAACACACTCCAGTACCCTTGCCAGGAAAATCCCATGGACAGAGGAGTCTGGTAAGCTACAATCCACAGTGTTGCAAAGAGTCGGACGCGACTGACAAACTTCAATCACTCAGGATACGAATGAGTGTATTTTGCACATGGGGGGAAATAAATACTTTTTGGCTGGTGTGTGGTAGGTTAAAGACTGAAAGTTCCTTGACATTCCTTCCCCAAAAGGATTGTTCCATGTACCCAACAATTAAATCTGCGTGAGCTCTATAACTGCTCTACAATTAGAATATGACAGAGGTGATCAACTGCCAATCTGTGACCCCAGGGCATCAGAAGCTGGGAGCTACCACTTGCTCTGCAGCTCTGAATAATGACACGTGTTTCAGGTTTCTGTTACTGTGTTTTGAAACACAATCCAGTCATAATCCAGGTGACCCCATGTAGAGAGCCCTGTGAAGAGAAATGGAGTCACTCTACAATAGCCAGCAAATACTTGCCAGATATGTGAGTGATTCATTTTAGAAAAAAATCCTCCAATCCCAGTTGAGCTGCCCTAACTGAAACCACGTGGAGCAGAGATGAGCCTTCCTCATCATGTCTTGCCCAAATTGCAGATTCCTGAGAAAAATAGTCACCACTCTTTTAAGCTACTACTAATTTAAGGGTAAGTTAGTATATAGTAAGAGATAATTATAACACTGGGTAAGGCATATAGAACAGAAGGTAAAATTGAGGATAAAAATGTTGAGCACCTAATAAGGAACATTTTGAATGAAATTTATTTTTCTTTTCCTATTTTTCCCAATGTAAAAACTCCCCCCCCCAAAAAAAAGGGTAAAATACAGTGCAAGACCTAGGAAAGAAATGGATTCCACTGAATTGTCAAAGATTTCCAGGAATTAAAAATAAAAGTACTGATGTGGAAGAAATTTATAACACTACTCTGGTAAAGAAACAATGAAATCTTGAAGACAATTTTCACAAACCTAACGTTTTTAATCTTCTTGCTAGTAAGAAGTTGTGGTACTCTTGTGCATTATATACCTATGAAGATTTGATATTCACTGATGAGATGGTAAAATGGCATCCCCAACTCAATGGACATGAGCTTTAGCAAGCTCCAGGAGTTTGTGATGTCCCAGGGAAGTCTGGCGTGCTGCAATCCGTGGGGTTGCAAAGAGTCGGACACAACTAACTGACTGAAATGAACTGAACTGATGGTCTATTTTGCCTTTTCATCCTGTTCATGGGGTTCTCAAGGCAAGAATACTGAGGTGGTTTGCCATTCCCTACTCCAGTGGATCATGTTTGGTCAGAACTCTCCTCCATGACCCCTCCATCTTGGGTGGCCCTACACAGCATGACTCATAGTTTCATTGAGTTAGACAAGGCTGTGATCCATGTGATCAGTTTGGTTAGTTTTCTATGAAGAAAATTTGGAAGAAAAGCTTTGAACCTAGTCAGCATATTATAAAGCAGAGACATTACGTTGCTGACAAAGGTCCCTCTAGTCAAAGCTATGGTTTTGCCAGTAGTCATGTATGGATGTGACAATTGGACTATAAAGAAAGTTGAGTGCCAAAGAATTGGTGCTTTTGAACTGTGGTGTTGGAGAAGACTCTTTGACAGTCCCTTGGACTGCAGGGAGTTCAAAGCAGTCAGTCCTCAAGGAAATCAGTCCTCAATATGCATCTGAAGGACAGATGCTGAGACTGAAGCTCCAGTACTTTGGCCACCTGATGAGAAGAACTGACTCCTTGGAAAAGACCCTGATGCTGGGAAAGATTGAAAGTGGGAGGAGAAGGGGATGAAAGAGGATGAGATGGTTGGATGGCATCACCAACTCCATGGGCTTGAGTTTGAGCAAGGTCTGGGAGTTGGTGATGGACAGGGAATTCTGGTGTGCTGCATCCATGTGGTCACAAGGAGTTGGACACGACTGAGCAACTGAACTGATCTAAGTCCTGATAATTTATCAGGTTAAAGACACATTCCAGGACAATGGGGAAGGATGCTTACTGGAAACAAGATCAAGGTCTCAGAGTTCTACCTGGACTGCCTAATAATTTCTACCTCACTGTTAGAAGTGTGTTTTGACAGCAATATTAAAGATATTAATAAATTATCAATCTAAAAAAAGAATTATATGATATATGGTTCAGAATCTTTGTTTCTTAATTTTTCAGTAGAAACTAAAATTTCTAAAGGTTGAGTTCTAATAAATACATGAAATTAATCTTTTGGTTATTTTAGAATTAGAAAAAAAGAAAATAAAGGGTAAACTATAGACATAGACATTGGGAACAGAGAGGACAAAAGAGATAAAGAAACTTATGTAATCAAGTTGGCTAAAATTAAACTTTTATTGTGGAGAGTTTAAGATGGAATTTTTAATATCAGTAGTCTCAGTTCATTTCAGTTCAGTGGCTCAGTCATGTCCAACTCTTTGCGACCCCATGGACTGCAGCACACCAGGCCTCCCTGTCCATAAGCAACTCCCGGAGTTTACTCAAACTCATATCCATTGAGTCGGTGATGTGATCAAACCATCTCATCCTCTGTCATACCCTTCTTCTCCTGACCTCAATCTTTCCAAGCATCATAGTCTTTTCAGATGAGTCAGCTTTTCCCATCAGGTGGCCAAAGTATTGGAGTTTCAGCTTCAACATCAGTTCTTCCAATGAATATTCAGGACTGATTTCCTTTAGGATGAACTGGTTGGATCTCCTTGCAGCCCAAGGGACTCTCAGAGTTTTCTCTAACACCACAGTTCAAAAGCATCAATTCTTGACAGTGCTCAGCTTTCTTTATAGTCCAACTCTCACATCCATGCATGTCTACAGGAAAAACCATAGCCTTGACAAGACAGGCCTTTGTTGGCAAAGTAATGCCTCTGTGTTTTAATATGCTGTCTAAGTTGGTCATGACTTTCATTCCAAGGAGTAAGTGTCTTTTAATTTCATAGCTGGTCACAATCTGCAGTGATTTTGGAGCACCCCAAAATAAAGCCTGTCACTGTTTCCACTGTTTCCCAATCTATTTGCCATGAAGTGATGGGACCAGAGGCCACGATTTTCATTTTTTGAATGTTGAATTTTAAGCCACCTTTTCCACTCTCTTCTTTCACTTTCATCAAGAGGCTCTTTAGTTCTTTGCTTTCTGCCATAAGGGTGGTGTCATCTGCAAGTCTGAGGTTATTGATATTTCTCCTGGCAATCTTGATTCCAGCTTCTGCTTCATCCAGTCCAGCATTTCTCATTATGTACTCTGTATACAAGGTAAATAAGCATGGCGACAATATACAGCTTTGATGTACTCCTTTTCCTATTTGGAACCAATCCATGTCCAGTTCTAACTGTTGCTTCCTGACATGCCTACAGGTTTCTCAGGAGGCAGGTCAGGTGGTCTGGTATTCCCATCTCTTTCAGAATTTTCCACAGTTTATTGTGATCCAAAAGTCGAAGGCTTTGGCATAGTCAATAAAGCATAAATATATGTTTTTCTGGAACTCTCTTGCTTTTTTGATGATCTAGCAGATATTGGCAATTTGATCTCTCGTTCCTCTGCCTTTTCTAAATCCAGCTTGTACATCTGGAAGTTCACAGTTCATGTATTGTTGAAGACTGTCTTGGAGAATTTTGAGCATTACTTCACTAGTGTGTGGGATGAGTGCAATTGAGCAGTAGCTTGAGCATTCTTTGGCATTGCCTTTCTTAGTGATTGGAATGAAACCCGACATTTTCCAGTCCTGTAGCCACTGCTGAGTTTTCCAAATTTGCTGGTATATTGAGTGCAGCACTTTCAGGGCATCATCTTTTAGGATTTGAAATAGCTCAACTGTAATTGCATCAGTTCCACTAGCTTTGTTTGTAGTGATGCTTCCTAAGACCCACTTGACTTCACATTTCAGGATGTCTGGTTCTAGGTGAGTGATCACACGATTGTGATTATCTGGTTTGTGAAGATATTCTTTGTACAGTTCTGTGTATTCTTGCCACCTCTTCTTAATGTCTTCTGCTTCTGTTAGGTTCATACCATTTCTGTCCTTTATTGAGCTCATCTTTGCATGAAATGTCCCCTTGGCATCTCTAATTTTCTTGAAGAGATCTCTGTTCTTTCCCATTCTTTGCTGTTTTCCTCTATTTCTTTGCATTGATCACTGAGGAAGACTTTCTTATCTCTCCTTGCTACTCTTTGGAACTCTGCATTCAAATGGGTATATCTTTCCTTTTCTTCTTTGTTTTTTTCCTTCTCTTCTCTACTTATTCTTATGTAAGTAGTCTCCTTACATAAAATTATATGTTAACTTTCCTTCCGTTCCATAGCTGTCAATGTTTTATTGGATTATTGGTCTTCTCTTGATAATAATCTAAAAAATAAATGAAATGTTTATCTTTATCTTTTAAAGTAACCTGCCTAGAAAACAAAGATTCTGTATATTTCCAAAATAATTCCAAGTTTATCAGATATTTGATAATTTAAATTCAACACTGAATAATTAAAAGAGTTAAGTTTGCTTACAAATATGAAACCTTCTGAAATGGCTGGCATGAAAATTGAGACACATTAACAGAACTGAACTCAAATATCAGGAAAATGCTCTAGCTAACTTTCATGAAAAGGCAGCAGCAATAGAATCTATAAAGATTATTGCACATGTGGGTGAAGTCTGTTCTGTTTTGCAAAAAAGTAACTTTTGTAACCAGATTTTTGCCTTAGGATGTCCTTGCAACATGGCAAATAGTCATCCCCTATATCAGAGAGACTGAAGAACAGCCGGGGCTATGGGAAACACAAGAAGCCCACTTAGTTCTTCCTGGCTCTTTGGCAAATCCCATTTTTCAGTTTTTGCATTCTTCACTTAAGATAGTGTATTTAATAAAAACTATTTTTGTGCCTTGATATATCAGACCTTCTTTCTCTGAATATTTTAACATATGGACTTCTCTTAAAGGCCACTTAATGTGTTATTGATATGCTTCTCCCTCTCTCTCTTTTTTTAAAAATTATATATATATATATATCTTCTGGGTGCATTGAAGACATCCCTTGCCTCAGAAGTCATTCCTTCATGGTGTTAAAAAAAAAAAAAATTCTCTGAGAAAATATGTTTCCCATTTGTGGTATATCTTACACTATCTCCAGTGATCAACACACCCACTTCACTGGGCAGGTCATATAAGCCTTGACAATAATCTTACAAAGTTCTTGGAATTATTACTGCCTCTATCTCCCTCAATAATTAGTCAAGGTCCAGGGAATTACTGGAAAAACAGAAATCAACAGAAAAAAAATTAATGAAATGGGGCCTAATGAAATGATGAAATGCTTATAATTTTGATTTTTTTCTTTTTAAAATTTTAATTTTTTAAATGTTTTTCCAAATTTAAAGATATCTTTTCTGTTAATCTATCAGCAATTTGGTAAGTTATAATTTGTCAACAAAGATGAAACCTTTACTTTTGCTCTCTACTGCATGATGCCTCCAATATTTAGAAATCACAGTAGTATATCTTTAAAAAATGTATTGCAATATATTTGACTAATATTATATTAGTTTCATGTATACAGCATACTGATTTTATATTTTTATTGATTTTATACCATATGCAATTATTGTAAAATATTGACTAAATTTCTTATGCAGTACATTACATTCTTGTGACTGATTTATTCTATATCTGGTAGCTTGCAACTCTTCTATTTCATCCCTTCTTCTTCCCATTTCCTTTTATAGTAACCAATAGCTTTTTTTTCTGTATGTGTGAATCTATTTGTTATTTATTATATTTGTTGATTTGATCTTTTTTTCAGATTACATATATAAGTGAAGGCATATGGTTTTTGTTTGTCAATGTTTGACTTATTTTACTAAGCATAATAATTTTTAGGTCTATCCATGTTGTCACAAATGTAAAGATTTCATTCTTTTTTATGTTTGAATTATATTGGTGTATATCATATGTTTCAGGTCTTCTTTGTCCATTTATCTATCAATGGGCATTTAAGTTCTTTCCATATTTGCAAACAATATACCTAATAAGGGGTTAATATCAAAAATACCAAAAGAACTCACACAATTAAATATAAATAGATTTAAATGAGTTTCTGGTCTTACATTGAGGTCTTTAATCCATTTTATACTTATTTTTGTGCATGGTGTTAAGGAATCTTCTAATCTCATTATTTTACCTGTAGCTGTCCAGTTTTCTCAGCACCATTAACTGAAGAGACTATCTTTCTTCCATTGTATAGTTCAGTCTTTCCTCCTTTGTTGTGGATTAATTGAACATAGGTGTACAGATTTAATTCTAGGCTTGTTTTCTTGTTTCATTGATCTATATTTCTATTTTTGTGCTAGTACCATACTGTTTTGATGACTATAGCTTTTAAACATTTACCAAAAAAGAAAACAGTCACCTGCAATGGATAACCTGATTAATCGTAATGGAAATGCAAAAACCATAAGGAGATTTCACCTTACACCTGTCAAAATGGTTATCATGAGAAAATAATAAATAACAAGGGATGTCAAAAATGTGGAGAAAGAGAATCTTAGAATATTATTTGTGGGAATATAAATTGGTACAACTATTATGGAAAACAATATGGTGGTTTTTTAAAAACTCAAAAAAGATAATTACCACACAATTTAGCAATTCCATTCCTGGGTTTATATATAAAAAATAAAACACTTTTTAGAAAAGACAGGTACACTCCAATGTTTAATGCAGCTTTACTTATAGTATTCAAAACATGGAAGCAAACTAAGTGTTCATATCAGTGAGGATTCTTATTTTCATGCCAATATGCTTATTTGTGTAAATTCATCAGGAATCTGTTTTCCTTACAACAAGACACAATTAGAAACAAAGGAGTCAGACTTTTGAGAGTTCAGTTCTAAAACTCCTTATAAAGAGTTTCAACAAGCAGTCTTAAAAAGAACTTATACAGGTAATCTCTGTTCTTGCTGCAGGTATGTAAATAAATCAGATCATTTAATGCAAAAATAATTTTATTGTGATTGTCTTTTGTAAAAAAAAATGAGGTCAGTTGTAGACAGGAAAATTATGCTCGCACCTTTGTAAATATTACCGTCATTGCGGTTTTGTTTTATACCTGTAACCTGAGTTAGATCCTGAATTCTACTTTACTCAAGTACCTGACTATGATTCACCAACAAACATTTCCTATTCTCTCACATCCTTCTGATTAAAAATTACTAGGAACAAAATCTGCCCTTAAATTTCCTTGGAAGGGACTTTACCAGGTCCTCCTCAATACCCAGGTGAGAGATGTATTTCAAGGACATGAATATTACACACACACACACACACACACACACACATATAAATATATATATATATATATATATATATATACATATATATATATACATATATATATATCTCACAGCTGAAGAAGATCCCACAATTCTAACATTTGTTAATGAAGATGATCTTTTCTAATAATCCCTTGCTTCTTCAATGAATGCTATTTTTAGAAGTGCTCTCTCTCCCACTGGTGATGGTGATAGTTGCAGGGCATAATGCTGTGCAGAGAACTAACTTAAATGTGCAACACCCAGGAGGCTAATGCAGGCTTTCAAAGTCCAAAATTATTTCTCCCAAATATAGGTGTAACAGTTGCCATTTTCTTTATCATCTTGTAGGTGTTATTTAGAAGGAGGCTTTGTGGAGACTGGGAGCGCTAGGCATAAAGAAACAGAAAGAGCAATAAAATAAAAATATATTAATTTCATAGAGCTGGGAAGAATCTTTTTGGTTGCATTCTAATAAATCCTAATGATTCCTAGAGTTAAAAAAATAAATACACACGCATATTTTTTATTTTCTCCAAATATTCAGGAAACTTTGAATTGCTCAAGAAACACAGAACTTAATTTTATTATAGACAAAATATGCTTGTTTGTATTATGATGTAATTAGGCACTAACCTTTGTTAAAGAGCGGGGACATGTAGCCTCATGCTCGATCATATCAGTAAATAGAAAAAAAAAATATATATATATATATAGTCTTGTCAGAAAACACTACCATTAGTAGGTAAGAAAATTTAGTTCGGAAAACAAAATAAATGACGCTTTAAAACTCTTAAAATGAAATAAAAAACTTCTAGAGTCAATAACTTGATGTTAAATATTTTGTAAACCAGACTTATAAGCCCTAGTAACTTATAGGTAAACCATAGAAAAATTCAGGTTATTTGTGTTAATTATGTATGGTCTCTGTCTATTGATGTACCATTAGTTAATGTGAAAAAAAAAATAAAATTCTGCCAGTTAGTTCACTGCTTACAACAAAGGTTTACCATAGTGTTTACCAGTGTAGGTATTTGATGAAAATGGAATAAACATATGTATGCATCAGAGTCTTAAAGACATCTGATTTTTTTAAATGGTGGTAATAAAAATTCAAGCATACAAGTTCCTAGAACTAAACAAAGTTATAAAGAAAATGAAATATATATAAATATCCTATTTTCACCAAACTAGTGAATGTTCCCTGCTAGTATAAGTGCTAAACTTGTACTAAACAAAGTTTGAGTAAACAAAGTTCAAAGTAGAAGGAAGTAACAAAATATTAACTCTCAAGTGTTTTCATATATTTATCATATAAATTTTGTTTTATTGACATTATTAATGTAAACTCTTAATGAGCATCACAAATGTCCCTCAAGTTGCATATAAACATAATGAAACGGTGAGCTTCAGGAACAACTTTATATTTCACAGAAAGAGTATAGTAAGGATGGCTTCAGTGGGAAAATATAGACTGTCACATTAAAAGAAAGTTCAATGTATAGAGGAGTTTTTATCTGACATAAATCCTTTTCCATCGGGATTCTAAAAATAGAGAGTGCACATTCTAAAAACAGAGAGTACAACACTTGGAAGTGTTGTACATGAAGGAGACAACAAAAAGAATGGAAAACCAGGTACAACCAGTGTTGGAGCAATTTACATAGGCAGAAAAAATTATGGTGCCAATGAACCTATTTCCAGGGCTGGAATAGAGATGGATGTGAGATGTAGAGAATGGACGTGTGAACTTTGGGTGGAGGGTTGGAGAGGGAGGAGCAGAGGAACTGAGAGACTGGGCGTGATCTCTGTGCATGGCTGCATGTAAAACAAACAGCCACTGGGAACCAGCTGCTATCCAGGGGGCTCAGCCTGGTGCTCTGTGGTGACACAGATGTGTGGGGTGGAAGTTCAACGAGAAAGGGATATTTGTGTACATATGTCTGATTCACTTCATTGTACAGCAGGAAGTGAAACAACATTGGAAAGCAACTATACCCTGATTTAAAAACAAAATAAAAACCCTCTTGGAGAACATTTGCCCCAGTTATTTCTTTTCATTTTTTTTTTTTTTCATGCTTGACTCACCTTCAGTTTCTGAATGACTAAGCTGACATGACATATTAACATCACCAGCATTGTAACTTACATTTCAAAATAGGAAAAACTATGACATTGAGTTTAACAAGGAGGTATCACAAGAATACCCCTTTCTGCAGAATTCCAAAGAAGAGCAAGGAGGGATAAGAAAGTTTTCCTAAGTGAAAAATGCAAAGAAATAGAGGAAAACAATAGAATGGGAAAGGCTAGCAATCACTTCAAGAAAATTAGACATCAGAGGAATAATTCATGCAAAGATGGGCACAATAAAGGACAGAAATGGTATGTACCTAACGGAAGTAGAAGATATTAAGAAGGGATGGCAAGAATACACAGACGAACTATACAAAAAAGACCTTAATGAACCGGATAAGCATGATGATGTGATCAGTCACTGAACGTGAAGACAAGTGGGTCTTAGAAAGCAACACTTTGAACAAATCTAGTGGAGATGATGGAATTCCAGCTGAGCTATTTCAGATCCTAAAAGATAATGCTGGGTTGGAGGAGGCACAAGTTGGAATGAAGAATGCAGGGAGAAATATCAACAACTTCCGGTATGCAGATGAAACCACACTTATGGAAGAAAGGGAAGAAGAACTAAAGAGTCTCTTGATGAGGATGAAAAAGTAGAGAAGAAAAAAATGGCTAAAATTCAACATTCAAAAAACTTAGATCATGGTATCCAGCCCCATCACCTCATAGCAAATAGGTGGAGAAACAATGGAAACAATGAGAGACTTTATTTTCTTGGGCTCCAAGATCACTATAGATGGTGACTGTAGCCATTACAAAAAAAAAAAAAAAGAAAAAATGCTTGCTCCTTAGAAGAAAAGCTATGACCGCCCTAGACAGCATACTAAAAAGCAAAGACATTATTTTGCTGACAAATGTCCGTAGAGTCAAAGATATGGTTTTTTCAGTAGTCATGTATGGACTGAAAGTTGGACCATAAAGAAGAAGGCTGAGCACCAAAGAATAGATACTTTTGAAATGTGATATTGTGGAAGACTCTTGACAGTCCCTTGCACTGCAAAGAGATCAAATTAATCAACCTAAAGGAAATAAACCCAACTGAGTGACTGAATAACAACAATCACAAGATTGCACCCATTGTTTCTTTTAGGGCTTCCCTTATAGCTGTCAGTAGAGTCTATTTGCATTGGAGGAGACCCCCTGGAGAAGGAAATAGCAACTCGCTCCAGTATTCTTGCCTGGAGAATCCCATGGACAGACAAACCTGGTGGGCTACAGTCTATAGGGTCACAAGAGTCAGACACAACCGAACGAATAAGAACAGGCACACTCACACACACACACATTGCTTCTTTTAAACAAGGAAAAGGTCAGGAAATCTTTCTCCCTCCAAAAACAAGTAAAAGGGGAAAAATGAAACAAAACATTTTCTGGATACAGTGAGCTAGTAAATAGATTTTGTGGACCAAGAGTCTCCCTTACACCTACTCAGTTCTTAATAGATGGGGATCAGAAAAATGAATATTTTCCAACCCTTTTCCTGAGGGCATTGATTCCATGCCTTATCTGAAACCTAATTCTCTAAGAATTTTAGAACTCTGTCTTTATAAAGAAGGTCTGAGGGCCTAATGAACAACACAGTGACTGTAATCGATGAACCTGTAATATGTAATTGAAATATGCTAAGAGAGTAGACTTAAATGTTCTCATAAAAAAAAAAATCTTCTTCACAGCCATCTTATGTTGTTTTTATATGATTTCTTAGGTTACATATAACTTAGTGTTAGGAGGTATAGCTGATGATACTTTTGTTGCCATTTTTGAATATTTTTCAAAGTCATGTTAAGGAAACCCTGCTGATTCCTTTCAAGCTACTATGATTCAGGTAGAGTTATCTCATCTTCAGATCTCTTATTATTATTATGTACTAATATCCTTTGGGGGCTTCCTAGGTGGCTCAGTGGGTAAAGAATCTGCCTGCAGTGCAGCAGACACAGGCAGACACGAGTTCTATCTGGGGTTGGGAAGATCCCCTGGAGGAGGGCATGGCAACCCACTCCAGTATTCTTGCCTGGAGAATCCCATGGAAGAGGAGCCCGGTGGGCTACAGTCCACAGGGTTGCACAGAGTCGAACAAGACTGAAGCGACTTAGCCTGGCATGCACACCCTATTCTCCTTTACTCCTCTTCGTTGTCCTTAAATCCCTAAGCCCCACCACAATCAAGTCAAACGATAAACCTCACATGGTAAACTATCCGTAACTTCCAGTGCTTTGACGTTTTCATCTGTATTTGACCTTGCCTTCAGTTCGCATCAGCCCCTAATTGCCATGATCATCCATTGGATCTTGTCATTACTTATAATGGTTTCAACTAGAAAATCACTACTTTAAGCGATAATATTTTATCAACAAAAGATTCTTCTTATAGTAATATTGTTAACTCATTTGTTCATTAAAAAACTTGGTTAGACCTTGAATTGGTGGACCATTCTTGCTGTGCAGTGCTGTATTTTGTATTCGGCCATGTCGGACTCTTTGTGACCCCATGGGCTGTAGCCCGCCAGGCTCCTCTGTCCATGGGAATTCTCCAGGTAAAACGCTGGAGTGGGTAGCCATGTCCATCTCCAGGGAATCCTTGCAACCCAGGGATCAAACCCAGGTCTCCCGAATTGCAGATTCTTTATAGTCTGAGCCACCAGGGAAGTCCGAGTCATTCTTAATTATTTCAGAATAATTAACTATGCCTTTTTTCACTTGCATTTTCACCCAGATTAGGTTCCATAGATTTTTATTTTAGTAACATTTTTATCAATGTTATTAAAGTCTTTTTCTTCACATTTTTCATAGTACAACTGTCCAAATATCTAAGTCAATATTATTTTATCTAATTCAATTTCTTCCTTATCCTGAAGAATCAGTAGATTCTACTCTAAATTGAAAGCCTTAAAAATAATATTTTTCAGTCTTACCATATTCAATTACATATTCAATTACTTCCTTCCAATATTTTATCTCATTTCATCTCTCATTTCTAATTCTCCATTCATCTCCTCTTCAAAATCAGTTTTCTTGAAGAGTCTATTTACACTCATTCTCTTTTTTTTTTTTTTTTTTGCCAGCCCAAATCAACCTCAATGCATTTTGTGCTTGTTTTTATGCTCATCATTTCCAAAAGTCTTAATCCAAGGTCATCAATGACTTCCATACATTAAATCGAACTGACATTTTTCAAGCTGTAAGTTACTTTTTCTTTTAGCAGCAAAAGACCTTAGGTCTTTTCTGTCTTGAAATATTCTTATGTGGCTTCTGCAATAAATTCCTCTTTGCTGTCCATTCAATTCAAACTATAAACCAATGGTGGTTTTATAGGTAATGGTACCTATACTATGTAGTTGCTACTTAATAGTTTTACCTAAAAAAGTAATTTTGCCCATCTCTGATCTATTCTCTGAAAAAAACCAATTTATATCAACCAATTGGTATATATATATATCAATATATATACATATATATGAATGAATATCTTTACTATTTAAATACTAAAAAAAAATAATACTGTAGGAGTTTTATATTCCTCATAATGTTGCAGAAAAATCTATATTCAAGTCAAGAAGCAACAGTTAGAACTTGACGTGGAACAAAAGACTCGTTCAAAATCGGGAAAGGAGTACATCAAGGCTGTATATTGCCACCGTGCTTCTTTAACTTATATGCAGAGTACATCATGAAAAATGCTGGGCTGTATGAGGCACAAGCTGGAATCAAGACTGCAGGGAGAAATATCAATAACCTCAGATATGCAGATGACACCACCCTTATGGCAGAAAGGGAAGAAGAGCTAAAGAGGCTCTTAAAGAAGGTGGAAGAGGAGAGCGAAGAATTTGGCTTAAAATTCAAAATTCAGAAAACTAAGATCATGGCATCTGGTCCCATCAGTTCATGAAAAATAGATGGGGAAACAATGGAAACAGTGAGAGACTATTTTGGGGGGGGTTCCGAAATCACTGCAGATGGTGACTTCAGCCATGAAATTAAAAGATGCTTGCTCCTTGGAAGAAAAGCTATGACCAACCTAGACAACATATTAAAAAGCAGAGACATTACTTTGCCAATGAAGTTCTGTCTAGTCAAAACTACGGTTTTCCAGTAGTCGTATATGGATGTGATAAATGGACTATAAAGAAAGCTGAGCACTGAAGAATTGATGCTTTTGAACTGTGGTGTTGGAGAAGACTCTTGAGAGTCCTTTGGACTGCAAGAAGGTCCAACCAGTCCATCCCAAAGGAAATCAGCCTTGAACATTTACTGGAGGGACTGATGCTGAGGTTGAAACTCCAGTACTTTGACCATCTGATGAGAAGAACTGACTCATTTGAAAAGAGCACTGATGCTGAGAAAGATTGAAGGTGGGAGGAGAAGGGGATGACAGAGATGATTGGATGGCATCACCAACTCAATGAACATGAGTTTGAACAAGCTCTGGGAGTTGGTGATGGACAGGGAGGCCTGGTGTGCTGCAGTCCATGAGGTTACAAAGATTCAGACACAACTGAAAGACTGAACTGAAGTGAATGTTGCTGTCACTCATCCACTCAGCAAATAATTTTTGAGTAAATGCTATATAAGATAGCCATAAAATTCATTGGCCAAATTGGGACATTTTGTCAATGGAAAGGAGGTCCCAACCAGATAACATAAAAGCAGGTACTATTCATGGAAATGCATAACCATTTCTTGTGAGCATATTGTAGTAAGTATATTATAGTAAGCAAAGTGGTCAAAAACGTTTCCTTCTCCTAGAATTTGTTCTAGTAGAAGAGATAGGAAATAAGATTGTAAACAAATACAGATCACATTAATCACAGCATTATGTTTTGCCTCTCTTCATCTCACAATAAACAGTCAACCATCTTGAAATAAAAATTTAAAAATTCTTATCAAAAACATGATGCTAACACTTCTGGATCTTCCAATTTCCACAAACTTTTTCAGGAAAATTTAAAAACCTTCTAGATGGTCTGTTTAATTTTTGGTTTTAACTTCAATATTATTTAGTTGAAAAAGGGTTGCCTATCTTCTCAGGGATAATTTAGATGCTTTCCATTCTTCAGTTTTGCAATTCGTTCTCAGTCAAGCTTATCTATCTGCCTTTAAAGAGTGAAACAGTGATGATCAATATTCAAATTGCATTTTTTCTTTTTATTTCCTCTTTCCTTCATTCCTTCATACATTGGAATTTCATATATATGCATATATATATATATAAACAGTGCAAATGATATATGAAATACAGATACAAAATGTATCTTTATGCAGCATCTTTTTATGCAGGAGCAGCTGAAAATTGATAATCCATATATCTCATGAGAAATGAGGCTAGAAGGACTTTCAATTTCAAAGGAACATTGAATCAGAGGCTTTCTGTCCATTATAAGTAGTCAATGAGAGAAGTGACAAAAACATTTCTATGGAATAATATAAATTTCTGCTATTCTTCAAGAATATAATTTAGCTGTAATTTGTTTGCTGTTTTGTTGCATATTTTCTTTTCTCTTCTTTAGACATCCTGCCATAAGTGCATTTATTGCATAGTGCTGCAGAACATTATTTCTCTGTATTTTGTGTATATTTTATGAGTGAAAACACTTTGATATCTCCAGTGACTGGAATAATACCTAATATATAAAAGTTAAAAACTTTTAAAAAGTAGCACACATTTTTGATGAGTATATGAGTCACAAAAATTTTAATATAAAAGCAAAAAGATGACAAAAATGATAAATGGAATAATATTTATAACATTTATGATATTCTATTTTCTAATGTTTGTAAGTGGATGGAAGATCAAACAACACTCAATACAAAGAGAGTAAATGGCATAAATATGCTATTTTTAACCTGAAATCAATTACATGTGAATAAATATGAAGGTAATAGGAAACAGGCAGCATTTTTCAAAAACTGGCAATGTGAAAGCCAACTAACTATGTCCATTATATGCATTTATATAATTCATATCAAAACCATGATATGCAGTAGTTTTATAATTATTACAATGTCATGGTGAGAAAATTGAAACTTGAAATAATTTTTGTAAATCATCCTGTTTCAATAAATGATAACTTTAAAAAAGAATAATGTATTTCATTGTAGACTTTGTCCAAAACTTAAATGATTTTATTATTTTATGACAGTCCTAGGGCTGCCAAAACAGAATATTAGACTAGTGATTTAAACAACAGAAATGTATTTTTTCACAATTCAAGAGAATATAGAATTCAAGATAAAGTTGTTGGCAAGTTTGGTTTCTTTTGAGGACTCTTTCTTTGGTTTGTAGATGGCTACCATATCACCTGTCCTCACATGGGCATCCCTCTGTCTTTGCCCTAATCTCTTCTCATTATTAAGGATCCTAATAATATTAGAAGTGAAATGAAGTCGCTCAGTTGTGTCCTACTCCTTTTGACGCCGTGGACTGTAGCCCACCAGACTCCTCCATCCATGGAATTTTCCAGGCAAGAGTCCTGGAGTGGGTTGCCATTTCCTTCTCCAGGGGATCTTACTGACTAGGTATCAAATTGGAGTCTCCCACAATACAGGCAGATGCTTTACTATCTGAGCCACCAGGGAAGCCCATTAATTAGGCCCCAACATAATGACCCTGTTTTAACTTAATTACTGCTTGAAAGGCTCTATCCCCAAATAATCACATTCTGTGGTCCTCTGGATTAGGCCTTCAACATATGGACTTGGAGGAAACACAATTCAGACCATAACATTGATTGAACAAAACATCCACTGTCTCGTTAGAAAAGACTATGTGATTCAAAAACTGTAAATGAACACCTGTGTGCCATATACTCTTTTACACATTATAAGATGTGGAGATAAATGACATTGTTGTTCAGTCATATCTGACTATTTGTAAACCCATGAACTGCAGCATGCCAGGCTTCCCTATCCTTCACTATCTACCTGAGTTTGCTCAAACTCACACCCATTGAGTCAAACATGCTATCCAGTTGTTGCCTCTTTTGTGGCCCCTTAGTTCTCTTGCCCTTAATCTCTCCCAGCATGAAGATCTTTTCCAATGAGTCAGCTCTTCACATCAGGGGCCCAAGTATTGCAGCTTCAGAATCAATTGCTTTCAATGAATATTCAGGATGGATTTCCTTTAGGATTGGTTGGTTGAATCTCCTTGCAGTCTAAGGGACTCTCAAGAGTCTTCTCCAGCACCACAGTTCAAAAGCATCAATTCTTCAGTGCTCAGCCTTATTTATGATCCAACTCTCACATCTGTACATGACTACTGGAAAAACCATAGATTTAACTAGATGGATTTTTGTCAGCAAAGTAATGTCTCTGCTTTTTAATATGCTCTCTAAGTTTGTCATACTTTTTCTTCCAAGGAGCAAGTGTCTTTTAATTTAGTGGCTGCAGTCATCATCCACAGTGATTTTGGAGCCCAAGAAAATAAAATCTTTCACTGTTTCCATTTTTCACCATCTATTTGCCACACATTGATGGGACTGGATGCCTTGATCTTAGTTTTCTGAATGTTGAGTTTTAAACTAGTTTTGTTCACTCTCCTCTTTCACTTTGATCAAAAGCCTCCTTATTTTTGCTATACGGTCATAGCTCTTAATTATTTTAATGGAAGTGAAAAGTGCTCTTTATAAAGTTAATAAAATAATAAAGTAAAAATTCAGGGTAAATTTTCTCAACCAATCAGTTAAAGAAGGAAAGAGGGATATGGGGAGCCATATTAGTATTGTTTATTTATAAATTGCTTCTTATTAACTAAATATGCATAAAATATTAATAAAAAGAGTGTCAGGGTTAGGGAGAAGGGCGTTATTCTATTAGAGAGGACAGTGAATGACACATGAGTGAGAAACATTCAGATAGCTGTTCTCTGTTGTTCAAATAACCACTTGTCACTCTTTAATCAGCAAATATTCAAGAAATATATATCTACTCTCTGGTTTTATTTGCCAAATAGTCTTTTATATATTCTTAAATATACAAAATTACAGACTGCAAAGCTCTCTACCAATATCATGGATCCTTTGGATTTACTGAACATCTTGCTATTACAATATTTTGAAAGCCTTAATATCAGAGAAGAGTTACATTGAGTTTCATATATATACAGTATATATACATATATATACTTTTGCAGTATATACCTTTTTCTAACTAGTCAGGGTATTTTTACCAGTACTTGTGGCCCACAGAGGAGATATAACTACCCTCTACTGATTTTTTATTAGGAAAAAACTGATTTGCCTTACACTTCAAAGTTCACCTCCTTCATGGAATGAAGAATCAATTGAATCAAAACCTAATTAAGATAATAGTTCTATTTCTTTATTGCCAATCATATTTCAGTAAAAGTTAGCAGGTGAAATTTTAGAATAGTGGATGATGACTGTAGTCATGAAATTAAAATACACTTGCTCTTTGGAAGGAAAGCTATGGCAAACCTAGACAAGGTATTAATAAACAGGGACATCACTTTGCTGACAAAGATCCATATAGTCAAAGTTATGTTGTTGTTGTTTTTTTTTCCAGTAGTCATGTATAGATGTGAGTGTTGGATCATAAAAAGGCTGAGCACCAAAAACTTGATGCTTTCAAATTGTGGTAGAGAAAACTCTTAAGAGTCATTTGGATTGCCAAGAGATCAAACCAGTCAATCTTAAAGGAAATCAACCCTGAGTATTCCTTGAAAGAACTGTAGCTGGAGCTCCAATGCTTTAGCTGCCTGATGCAATGAGCTAACCCATTGGAAAAGACCCTGATGCTGGGAAAGATAGAAGGCAGGAGGAGAAGAGGACAGCAGAGTATGAGATGGTTAGATAGCATCACTGACTGAATGCACATGAATTTGAACAACCTCTGGGGCATCATTGAGGACAGCTGAGCCTGAGTCCATGGGGGTAGCAAAGAGTGGGACATGACTTAGTGACTGAACAACAAAAAATAATACTAATGAATCTGAATTTGTGATTGCATATTATGTGATTTATTTTATTTTACACCTATTCAGTACCACAAATTCTTACCTTGATTCCAGAATCACCAGTACTTAAATGAACACTTTTCCAGTCCCATTTAACCTGTGCTACCGTTATGTTTCTCACTCTAAGTGTGTGTGTGTGTGTGTGTGTCTGTGAATGTGTGGAATGTGTGTTTACCCTGTTGTACTAGTTTCTAGTGGGAGAAACCCAGCCATTATTTTCAGAATCCTCACCACTTTATTGGAAGAGTCAACTCCTTAATTTGGACCTGGATCCTACCTAAAATAATTTTTTCCTACATCTCAAGATATCTGAGGATTTTCTGAACACTAATATTAAAAAGAAAAAAATGATCAGCACCTTGCTTCAGGTAGTGTACAAATTTGCCATCTACTTTTCTATGATTCACAATTTCAGGGATTCTTATAATTATTTACAAATAGAGAAAGGATATTGTTAAAATGCATTGGTTTAATTTTGAAAGTTAGAATTTGAAGTGATTGGTATTTTTTATATCAGTTCAGCTCAGCTGCTCAGTCATGTTTGACTCTTTGCAATCCCATGGACTGCAGCACACCAGGCCTCCTTGTCCATCACCAACTCCTAGAGTTTACTTAAACTCATGTCCATTGAGTCGGTGATACCATCCAACCATCTCATCCTCTGTCATCCCCTTCTCCTCCCTCCTTCCATCTTTCTCAGCATCAGGGTCTTTCCAGTGACTAAGTTCTTCACATCAGGTGGCCAAAGTATTGGAGTTTCAGCTTCAGCATCAGTCCTTCCAATGAATATTCAGGACTAATTTCCTTTAGGATGGACTGGTTGGATCTCCTTGCAGCCCAAGGGACTCTCAAGAGTTTTCTACAAAACCACAGTTCAAAAGCATCAGTTTTTCAGTACTCAGCTTTCTTTATAGTCCGACTCTCACATCCATACATGACTACTGGAAAAACTGTAGTTTTGACTAGACAGACCTTTGTGGGCAAAGTGCTGTCTCCATTTTTTTAGCTGTTTAGGTTGGTCATAACTTTTCTTCCAAGGAGCAAGCATCTTTTAATTTGTTACATGATTTGCACCTTTCAAGTTCTTTTAAATTTTTGTTGGTTGGTCCTCTTATTCTGATAACAACATTTATAGTACTTTGATGCTTCAAATATTTTTTTAGGAAATGTTAATTATCTACTTGGATACATTTACTCAGCTTTTAATTTTAGGCATATTAGGTAGACCATCATCCTCTTTACTATCAAGTTTCTAACTAAAAGGCAAAAATATGCATACAATAAAGCTGCATACAAAAAAAAAAAAAAGATATTATTAGCCTTGAGGGAACAAAATAAAAGGTAGAAACCTGTAATTCTAGAAATTAGCATTTAGCTCAATGATTCTTCACAGTCACATTGTTGGGGAGATCAATCAAGAGGACATGACTGCTAGCAGATCTGAGAACTAGACCTGAACAATTGGAAGCTCCTCATCCCTCTTTTGGTCTTCCCTGGCTCAGTGGTAAAAGAATGTGCCTGAAATGCAGGAGACACAGGAGACATGGGTTCGATATCTGTGTTGGAAATTTCTTGGGAGGAGGGCATGTCAACCCACTCTAGTATTCTTTCTGAGAAAAATCCCATGGACAGAGGAGCTTGGTAGGTTACAGTCTATGGGGTCCCAAAGAGTCAGGCACAACTGAAGCTACTGATCATGCACACATCCCTCCCTTGTGCTTAGAAGATGATGTTCCCTCCAGTGTGCCCACAATTTAAAAACATTTTCCAGGATGCAGCCTTGAGGGAGCAATCTGTTGTTCATATCATCTGGACGGTATACATGATTGAACCCAGTTAGGTCCTCTATGTGGACTTTTAAGATTCAGCATGAAGGTTTGGAAATCTACTAATCTTACTGCCTCAAGATCAACATAAGACAAGACTCATAATTAAATTTCCTTCCTTATTAAACTTGCCACCTACCAGTCTAGAGTGGTCTTCCTTCCTTCAGTCTTCCATTCCCCCTTTGTATGGGTGCTGGTTTCAATTTATATCCAGGAAGGTCCCAAGATTTCAGATCAACAGCTGTAGAGGTTGCCAAGATGCCAAAGAAATGGGCTTTGGAGAAGAGGCATCCCTGTGGAAAATCTCACATTAGCTACTACCTTGCACGTGAGGAGATGTGACCAATATATTAGATGCTTTAGGGTTGCCACACAAGTTGACAGGCAGTCCCAAAACACAGGCTGGTTTAATGTATTCATTTGAGGAACTGCTCATAGCGTACCATTGCAAAGGAGGGAAACAAATGACTGCTGAAGTGGGCTGGCCTCTACTGTGGGCAATTCAGCTGGCCACCAATGTCCAACTAGAGGCTGAATCTCAACTTAGAAATTTGTAAGATGAACTGAAGTTAGAGAAAGATTTGTTCACTGCTCTGCTAGCTTCAAGGTTGGCAAAAAAGTTATGAGGCGAGGATAGTAATTTAAAGAGCTTAGTGTGCCATTTTGTGAGGTTAGGAAGGATTACAATCTGAGTGTTGTAATGAAGTCTGATTAGGATTCTAAAAGGAAGACTCTCTGGGAAACGGAGGAGAAAGAAGGGGAGGATGTTGTGGTAATTGACAGTAAATGGTTGGAGTGGTCCGCACTGTTTGATCCTTAGTATAAAAGAAAATCTTCTGTAGTAGTTAACCTAGACATCTGACAATAGAGAAATATACTGGTAAACTCTTGGAAAAACCTACCTCTGCCCTTAAAGTTGTAAATCTTACCACGCCTTTGCGATGCAAATACTCTCCATTGTGACTGAAAGAAAGGAAAAAAGGAGGAGAGGTGTTTATTAATAAAAATACAGACTGCCATGAAACTTCCTTGAACAAAATGTAGTCCACAGACTCCATAACATTATTCATCAAAGGCTAACTTTTGGAATAAAAGCTAAATGTCTCTATTTGTTTTTGCATATCTATGTATTTCATGAGATGTATGTTATGTACATGCAATTCTTTCTATTTTCAGAAAATATTGTCAAAATTAATTTGGAAAAGAGTTCTATTTAGTTCACTTATAGAGAAGTAATCCTTTGAAACTGATAATACACATACATTAAACTAAAACTATTTTGCTATTTTTCTTTGCAAAAATTGTTTTACTCTTTGCTTTGGCAGAAGTGTTCCTGCAAAAGTGCTTTGTCTTCAAGATTCACGGAAAAGACTGACAAGTACATATTTATAATAACTAAGATCAATCTGTGTTCACATTGGCAGGGCAGTAATGGACTTTTGAAGGGCTTCCCTAAGTCGCAACAATATGTCATGGGATATTGACCTGATACCTATGTCTTTTCTTTTTTGCACATCAACAACATCAGCCCATTACATTGATTTTATAACATTAGTGTGAAGACTTGCCTCTTCCGCAGGACATTCTGAAGGTTTAGCTGGAATATCTGCAAGGAGGATGATGGGCAATAGAAGTTCATAGGAAATTCAAGGCCCAGACACTGTTTTAAAATTTGGGGGAGTTCTTTGGTTGGATAAGATCTCAATTGTCCTAGAATCTGTTATTGCTAACATGTAAGCCTATCAAACCCTTAACAATGTAAACATGCATGTTAGGGATTTTGAGGTTTTGGAGGACCTAAAGGGCATGCGTGGGACTTGGGATCAGAGCAGCAATCCACCTTTGAGAAGGAAAAGATGCAGTGAATCAGATCAAAGCTCTGGGCATCTCCTAAGCAGGATTACCATTGAAGTAAGATGTGTCCATGACTACAGACTGTTTGGGTTGGGCACTGTGCCAGACATCTGAATGAGTTTATAGGATTTCAGTCTTAGGTCTGGAAGGGGGCAAAAACTCAATATATGCCCATAGAACAATAGCTCTCAACAGTGTACATAGCATTCCTCCAGGCAGAACCTCTCACAGAGGAACAGCATATCATGGTAAGAACTTTCCTTCCTATCAAGGGGTGAGATGAGAATATGTTCCATCAACCCACCTCTGCCATTGTTCAAATCTCAGCTTTGACTAAGTGGCAGCCTATTTGCAGCAGAGGAGCATCTTGTGTTTCAGCTCACTGTCTATAAAAATGTAGGTGCTACTAGGCCCTGATAGAGTATGTAGACTCTCCAAATGCCCCAGCCCCTGTTCCTGTTGTAGCTACTTTGACCTTTAGGGAGGGAGTGGGGCCAATTCCCACTGACGGTTGACATACAGATGCCTAGAAACAGAGAGAAACTGTATCCCTCAGTGGACAGAACTCAGAGCAGTTTGGCTGGTGATCACAAATGAACCCTGGCCATTAACCCTTTGAACTGACATTTGGTCTAACTCCAAAGGGATTAACCTTATGGTTTAGACAGTGGGAAAGTGAGGGGTGGATGATCGTGAATAAAGCCTTGTAGGGTCAGGGTAAGGAGAAGGAAATGGCAACCCACTCCAGTGTTCTTGTCTCAAGAATCCCTCGGACAGAGGAGCTTGGTGGGCTGCTGTCCAGAGTCACACAGAGTCGGACATGACTGAAGTAACTTAGCATGCATGCATGCATTAGAGAAGGAAATGGCAATCCACTCTAGTATTCTTTCCTGGAGAATCCCAGGGACAGAAGAGCCTGGTGGACTGCCATCTATGGGGTCGCACAGAATCGGACACGACTGAAGTGACTTAGCAGCAGCAGCAGAAGCAGGGTCAGGGTGTGTGGAGAGACATTTAGGTCCACCAGTGAGACCCTGAGGCAGACCTGTTTTCCACATTCTGACTTATAAAGCACTGATGTCCCTTGCGTACCCAAGGATACAAAAAAACACCCTGAGTGATCCAATCTCCAGCCTAGGGGATTTAATAAATCACTGGTTCAAATCATGAGACTCTTGATGAAAAAACTATTACCTATTTGGGAATCTTTGTCTTAATCGGTACTTTATCTCGCATGTGCCTATATTGTTTCTGTGGCATATGCCTCCAGTGCAGCTAGACGGTGACCAAACAAGTCACCTCCATGCTGGTGAAACACCTTGCTGAACATTCAGGACACAGTGCAGAAGAGGAGGCCTGTAAGATTGTAAAAGCCATACAGTAAGGGTGCAGTGTTGGGAGAGATCATGGGGAAGTTGTGACTGATGATTGACCTGTGAGTAGGAACCATGGAACTGGATACACTTTATCCTCTGCCCTGCCCTAGGAATTTATATTCCACCCACTGTTCCCAAGCTGAAGCTCTTTAACAATCCAGTGTTTAGGGGGTAATATGTTGCTTAATCATGTGTATAGCTGGACTATATATTTGACAATAACCTCAAGGGCTCTATGCTGTGCTGTGTTCAGTCATGTCTGACCCTTTTGCAACTCGTGAACTGTAGCCCTCCAGGCTCCTCTGTCCATGGCATTTTTCTGGCAAGAGTACTGGAGTGGGTTGTCATTTTCCTTCTCCAGGGGATCTTCCCGATTAAGGGATTGAATCCAAGTCTCTTGTATCTCCTGGGAAGCCCTTAGAGCTCCACATAAACTTAAAATTCTGGTGAGCAGTTGTGGAGAACTGCTTGTCTTGCAGTCTCCCACACAGACCTCTTTATGTAAGCTCCTTTGCTCATTAAACTCGCCACATAAAATTCTGGAGTGATTTGCTTGTTTTTTGGTCTCTCCATGCTCTCCACCACAGGGGTTGGTTTCAGATTACACCTGGGAAGTTCCTGAAGTTGCTGACCAACACAGTCCAAACCCAAAATAGTCAAGAACACTGAAAATGTCATGACAAGTCCTCCTAATTTATTTTAGTTTATGCTTAGTTTTAACAGAGAATAAGTAAAAGAACAAGTATTTCACATTCTCTACTTGTTCATAGGTAGATTTATTAATGTTCCCTTTTCCTCCTAATAACCCAAAATTCTATGAATCTTCTAATTTTCCTGGAGTAGAAAATTATACTCAGTCAGTTATTTTCTTCTATCCCAGTCGTATGGTCAAAGTCAATCACATTTAGGATAAGACAAGAAAGCACTTTGTGTGAGAATTAAAATTCACTCAATTTCTTCCCTCATCTTTCTTTTCTCTTACACTGATTAATATTCACTGAAATTATAAAGCAAAAAACTGGGCACTAAATATATAGTTTGCATTGAAGTGTCAAAACATTTGTACACATACTAAGATTGTTATTTATCCTTTATTTCTTTTGAAATCTGTTGTTGCAAATTAAATTTGTATTACCTGAGGGAAAGAACTAGTATCTTTTGTAAGAAAGAAAAGCAATTCCACTCCTACTAACTATAGTAACTTGTAGATGATCCCTTAACATGATTTGTAAAATATTAGTACTATATTTCAACACTTAAACATATACTGCTAAGCAGTACAGGCAATATGAGCATGCTTCTGAAAACTAGCATCTATCTGTATGTTGAAAATCTGATCTGTAGCCTAAATTCACCAAACTACATGTGGAAGGGGGGTTTTGCCCAATTTAAGCTCTTAGACTTCTACTTAATTGATGCATGCAGTCCATGCTGCAGTCCAAGTTGGACATGACTGAGCGACTGAACTGAGCTGAACTGAACATCTACTTAATGGTGTAAGTCACCCACATCAGATTAATAATTAATTAATGGGTAATTTAATTGCAAGTTTCTATTAACCACAAAATACTTGCTGGAACTGGGTGTGTCTTGGTAATAAGAATTAAAATGAGAATTAAAAAGGTCACAGATTGATAGTGAGAAAAAATAATGTTTGATAGAAAATGAAGTAAAGTGTCCAACTCCATTTGACTGACTATTCAAGCTATGATTAAGTGGGTTGACTAGCTCTGATGTATATAGTCCTGAGTGGGAGGTAATGAGTCAGACTATATCATTTTCGTTATCTTTATCAGAATCTGGCAGGTGCTCTGAATCTGTCATTTAATTTATTTCTTGAAATAAATTAAATTAAAATTTATGCCAAGATAATGTTGAATTACAATGTTTTGCACAGCTGATCAGGAAAAATGTCTTCAAAAGATTTGATTTGGGATATATGAAATGATGAGGTGGTATTTTCTAGGAGGAAAATCCAAACAAATGAAAAGTTATGACTAATGCTTTAAACAATGACTGTTTTTTAAAAACTACTTTTGGACTTCAGTTGGTCCTAAATTGAAATTCCATAAATATCAAGTTGAAAGTGAAAGTGAAAGTGAAGTCGCTTAGTTGTGTCCTACTCTTTGCGACCCCATGGACTATAGCCCACCAGGCTCTTCCATCCACCCATGGGATTCTCCAGGCAAGAGTACTGGAGTGGGTTGCCATTTCCTTCTCCTGGGGATCTTCCCCACCCGGGGATCAAAGCCGGGTCTCCCTCATTGCAGGCAGACGCTTTACCATCTAAGTCACCAGGGAAGTCCAAATATCAAGTTAGATAGTAATAAAGGTGTAGTCAAAGTTCTGATAACGTTGTCAGAAAAAGATCTAGACATATGCTGTCCCCTTTTCTCCATAGCTTCCACAGACAATTTTAAAAGTTAATATTTCCTGATGCTTTTGAAATGATGTCATAGAAAATAAACTTTGCAGGCACAAGAACTATCTATGGGAGAATGCTAGCTGTCATCCTGATTGCAACATAGAGTGTCCCTGAAGATGTTTGTACTGCTCCACCTGCACACTTTCCTTTCTATGAACATTACCAACCTCCAGCCTCTGAGAGGAAGCTGGTCTGTGGGACTTTTGGCAAAAACATTTTGCTAGCCATACAGCACCAAGAATACAAATGGTTGTACTACCACAAGGACTGAAGCAAAAGTTACATTCTAGAAACACTTGAAAGAAAAGCAAATACAGATATTAAAATAAAACAAAATCAGGGGTTATATTATTGTCTTTAGAATATAAGAATAGTGGAAAAGCCCATTAATATGGAGTACACATTATAGGAAAATGTGTGAGAAACCAGATGTCAATCCTCATTTGTCATTTTTCAGTCTCTGACCTTGAACAAGTCACTTAATCTCTTTGCAAAATACATTTTATAAACATCTACTATATGAATTTTCAGTGGGTCTTTTTGAAAGATAATGCCTCTGTATATTGTAGGTTTGAGACAAATCTACTAGTTGTTACATATGTATATAGTCAAACAATTTAAGGCTTGGCCTGTCCGTCCCCCTTTCCCACCTTGAAATGCTCTAAAATATAGTGTAGTCTAAATTAACAAGGACTTTCTAACAGAAGATGAATACTAGAAGGTCTTTCCCAGCTCAAAAATCTTTAATTCCATAATTAACTGTATCATAAATTCCTTTACTTACTATTGAGACCTTTTACTATCTATTATAGAAATGCACTTTGTATATAGATTCCACCATTTGCCATTTGCTTACTATATTCAAAGCATATTGTTCTCTGAATATGAATTGCAACCTTCCTGTATTTTCTTCACACCCTCCACCTTCAGCTAAAATTCCCTTCACAAATACCTCTTCAATTAATAACTAAAATCCTACATATTATCCTCTCAACTTTTTCACAAACCATGACATGGTCTTCTAATTATAACTAGTATTTTTTTCCCAATGAAATATTTTATATTTTTATTAATTCTCTTTAGAATAGATAAAATTAGATGTATATAGGCTAAAATCCAAATTCTACATATTTAGTATTTGAAAGTTTCATGCCAGGTACTTGTAAAAAAAATTAATGGATAAAGATGTGAGGATTGTTGAGAAAGATGGCAATTAAAATAGGCAAATAAAATGCTATGGTTCATAGATTATTAAACAGTTCATATCAATAGAGAGATGGGTACTCAAAATTCATTTTTGAAATAATTCAGTGTTTCCCAAAGTGCAGCCTTAGAAATGCTTCATCAGCATCATAAATAACACTTGATGAAATTGAACTCTGGGTCCCAATCTCATACCTACTAGATTAGAATTTCAGAGATTAGGGATGGGGGTCTATTTATTTCCCCTCCTTTGGTCAATAAATATTGGAGAATGACTGTATACTACAGACATAATCTTCTTTTGCAAGGCAACATAGCAAGTAATCACTGAGAAAATCGCATGCTCTGACTACAGATTTGAGTTTGATCTCACTATGACATGCTAGTGTTATGGATTAATGGCTGTTTTATTCACATTTTTTTCCCTAACTGGATTAATTATAATTCCTTTTAGGAAAAGTAAAACAGTTTGCTCAGGAGTTGGAAATCAAGATAGAAAATTAGGAGTGTGCTGAGCTCACCTACTTAAAAAAATACATAGAAGTGTGGAGCAACTCTTCATGAAAACAAACTGGGAGGGTAACAGAAAGGTTTTTGTATAATCAAGGCTGTAAATAAAGATCTACACATAGAAAACACTAAAGATGCCAGTGGAAAATTACTAGAGCTAATCAATAAATATAATAAAGTTGCAGGATATAAAATTAATATATAGAACTCCCTTGCATTTCTATGTACTAACAATGAAATATCAGAAAGGGAAATTAAGGAAACAATCCCATTCACCATTATAATGAAAAGAATAAAATACTTAGGAATAAATTTACCTAAAGAAACAAAAGATTTATATGTAGGAAACTATAAAACACTGATGAAAGAAATCAAAGATGACACAGATGGACAAATATACCATGTTCATGGATTAGAAAAATCAATATAGTGAAAATGAGTATACTACCCAAAGCAATCTATAGATTCAATGCAATCTCTATCAAACTACAACAGTATTTTTTCACAGAACTAGAACAAATAATTTCACAACTTTTATGGAACCACAAAAGGCTCCAGATAGCTAAAGTAATTTTGAGAAAGAAGAATGGAACTAGAGGAAGCAAACTTTCTGAATTCAGACTATACTACAAAGCTACAGTCATCAAGACACTATGGTAGTTGCACAGACAGAATATAGATCAAAGGAACAAAATAGAAAGTCTCCATTTCATGGAGAAGGAAATGGCAACCTACTCCAAAATTCTTGCCTGGAGAATCCCGTGGACAGAGGATCCTGGTGGGCTGCTGTCCACAAGGTTGCACAGAGTTGAACACAACTGAAGTGATTTAACATGCATGCATGCATTGGAGAAGGAAATGGCAACCCACTCCAGTATTCTTGCCTGGAGAATCCCAGGGATGGAGGAGCCTGGTGGGTTACCATCTTTGGGCTTGCACAGAGTTGGACACGACTGAAGTGACTTAGCAGCAACAGCAGCAGAGATAAATCCATACACCTATGGACACCTTATCTTTGACAAAGAAGGAAAAAATATGCAATGGAGAAAAGACAGTCTCTCCAAGATGTGGTGCTGGGAAAACTAGTTAGCTATGTGTAAAAGAATGAAGGTAGGGGAAAAAAAAAAAGAATGAAGCTAGAACACTTTCTAACACCATACACAGAAATAAACTCAAAATGAATTAAAAACCTAAATGTAAGGCCATAAACTATAATACTCTTAGAGGAAAACATAGGTTGAACACACTCTGACATAAATCACAGCAAGATCCTCTATGACCCACCCCCCAGAGTAAAGTAAATGAAAACAAAAACTAAATAAAATGGGACCTAATTAAGGTTAAAATGTTTTGCACAAGGAAGGAAACTATAAGAAGGTAATAAGACAGCCCTCAAAATGGCACAAAATAATAGCAAACAAAACAACTGACAAGAAATTAATCTTCAAAATAAACAGGCAGCTCGATACCAGAAAACTAACAACCCAATCAAAAAGTTGGCAAAAGACATAAACAGACATTTCTCCAAAGAAGACATAGAGACGGCTAACAAACACATGAAAAGATGTTCAGCATCACTTATTACTAGAGAAATGCAATCAAAACCACACTAAGATATCATCTCACACAGGTCAGAATGACCATCATCAAAGCGTTTACAAACTAAATTTGGGAGAGGGTATGGACTGTTGGCAGGAATGCAAATTGGTACAGCCACTATGGAAAACAGTGTGGAAATTCCTTTAAAAACTGAGAATAGAACTGCCATATGCCATTCCCACTGTGGGAATACACTCAGAGGAAAGCAGAACAGAAAGAGACACATGTGCCCCAGTGTTCATTGCAACACTATTTACAAAAGCTAGAACATGGAAGCAACCTAGATGTCCATCGGCAGATGAATGGATAAGGAAGATGTGGTACATATACACAATTGAACATTACTCAACTGTAAAAAGGAATGCATTTGAATCAGTTCTAATGAGGTGGATGATGAGTTCTAATGAGGCCTATTAAACAGAGTGAAGTATGTCAGAAAAAGACAAATACTGTATATTAATGAATATATATGGGATTTAGAAAGACAGTACTGATGATATTACATTTGGGGTGCAAAGGAAACACAGACATAGAGAAGAGACTTTTGAACTCAGTGGGAGAAGGTGAGGGTGAGATGGTTTGAGAGAATAGCATTGAAACATGTTCATTACTAGGTGTAAAATAGATGACCAGTGCAAGTTTGATGCATGAGGCAGGGCACCATAAGCTGGTGCTGTGGGACAACCCAGAGGGATCAGATGAGGAGGGATGTGGGAGGAGGGTTCAGAATGGGGAGGACACATATACCTGTGGCCAATTCATGTTGATATATGGCAAAAACCATCACAATATTGTAAAGTAATTATTCTCCAATTAATTAATTTAAAGAAAAGAAAGACCTACAGAGTTGAGTATGAAGAAAGAAGAAGCGACCAGGTAGAGACCCATGCCTCCAGCAGGGGCCACATAAGATTAGGAGAATATCATGAGCCTGGGGATACTTCCTGGAGAATGGGAGGTTCCAGTCACATATTAGGTACTGCAGCTCTGGGATCTAACACCAGGGAGATGAGTTCCTTTAGTTTATTTGAAAAAAAAATGAGACTTATTGGAAGGCTATAGGAAACCAAGTCTCTGCTTATAAAAAGTAAACATACATCCTTATTCCAAGGAACAAGGCAGAGGAAACAGACTGAAAACTGCCTGGGGCTCTGGCTGATTTCCTATGACCAAACCAGTATACACAGAAACAGATTTACAGTTATAAAAAGCACATGGAGCCCCAAAGAAGATGAACATAAAGAGCTCCAAATTAGTATTAATAGACATATTTAGAAGATCAAAAGTTAAAATTAGAGAATTCTAAAGGCAACAAGAGAAAAGTTGTCATTAAAAAACAAACAAACAAACAAAAACCAAACAAACAAAAACCAAAACACCAGAACCCCCATAAAAAATCAGCTGATTTTTCTGCAGAAACTTTGCAAACAAAAAGGGAGTGAGATGATGTATTTAACATGCTAAAGGGAAAAAGCTAAAGCCTAGAATAATCTACCAACCAAGGTTATCATTAAGAATTGAAAGGGAGATTTAAAAAACTTTTTAGACAAGCAAAACTAAGATTTCTTTAATACTAAACTAATCATATGAAATGAGTTAAAGTGTGTAAGAGGAAAAGACAATGCTATAACGTGAATTAAAGAATTTATGGAGAGTCCCTGGTGGCTCAGATGGTAAATCTCACTAATAAAGACTAATAATGTAGCAAAAGCTTGAATCAACTACTGAAATAAATAAATATGAAGATAAAAATCCAATATGGTAAAATCAACTAGAGGAAAAATAAATCATTAAGGGATAAACATGAAGATGTAAAATATGATGCCAAAACCACAGAAAGTGGGAGAGGGGAGTATCCTTTAGAATATATTTTAACTTAAATGACTATCAGCTTAAAACAAGTAGAAATAGATACAGTCGACATACACAAACCCCGTGATAACCACAAATAGAAAAATACCATAACAAAAGAGAAAGTAACACAACCTCACCACTAAAGAAATCATTAAACCACATGGGAAGAAATTAGAAGAACAAAAGGACAGAGAAGAACTATAAATACAACCAGAAAACAAGCAACAAAATGGTACTAACTATATACTTATCAATAATTATTTAACTTTCAAAAAAGTAAGTATTCTAATTAAAAGACATAGTGTACTGATTGGATAGAAAAACAGTTCAGTTCAGTCACTCAGTCATGGCCGACTTTTTGGATCCCATGGGCTACAGCACGCCAGACTTCCCTGTCCATCACCAACACCTAGAGCTTGCTCAAACTCATGGCCATCAAGTCAGTGATGCCATCCAACCATCTTATCCTCTGTCAGCCCCTTCTCCTCCTGTCTTCAATCTTTCCCAGCATCAGGTTTTTTGTTTTTTGTTTTTTTTTTCCCAATGAGTCAGTTCTTTCCAACAGGTGGCCAAAATAGTGAAGCTGTATCCTCAATATCAGTCCTTCCAATAAATATTCAGGAATGCTTTCCTTTAGGATTGACTGGTTGCATCCCCTGGCAGTCCAAGGGACTGTCAAAAATCTTCTCCAACACCACAGTTCAAAAGCATCAATTCTTTGGTGCTCAGCTTTCTTTATTGTCCAATGCTCATATCCATACATGACTACTGGAAAAACCATAGCTTTGACTAGACAGACTTATGTCAGCAAAGTAATGTCTTTGCTTTTTAACACACTGAGTAGGTTGGTGACAGCTTTTATTTCAAGCAGCAAGTATCTTTTAATTTCACGGCTGTAATCACCATCTGCAGTGATTTTGGAACCCAAGAAAAAATAAAGTCGCTAACTGTTTCCAATGTTTCCCCACCTATTTGCCATGAAACGATTCAACCAGATGCCACGATCTTAGTTTCTTGAATGTTGAGTTTTAAGCCAGAGCTTTCACTCTCCTCTTTCACTTTCATCAATAGGCTATTTAGTTCCTCTACCACTTTCTGCTATAAGGATGGTGCCATCTGCATATCTGTGGTTATTGGTATTTTTCCCAGCAATCTTGATTCCAGCTTGTGTTTCATCCAGCCCAACATTTCACATGATGTACTCTGCATATATGTTAATTAAGCAGAGTGACAATCTACAGCTTTGTTATACTCTTTTCCCAATTTGGGATGAGTCCATTCTTCCATGTCCAGTTCTAATTGTTACTTCTTGACCTGCATACAGATTTCTCATTTGGCAGGTAAGGTGGTCTGATATTCCCATCTCTTTAAGAATTTTCCAGTTTGTTGTGATCCACACAGTCAAAGTCTTTGGTGTCATCAGTAAATATAACCAGAAAACAAGTAACAAAATGGCATTAAACATATGTACTTATCAATAATTCTTTAAATTTAATAGGAGTAAGTGTTCCAATGAAAAGACATAGGGTACTAATTGGATAGAAAAATAAGACCCATCTATTTGGTGCCTACATGAGACTTCATTCAGAGCTAAAGAAACACACAGAATGAAAGTGAGGTGATAGAAATGGAAATGAAACACATATGCAAATGTAAATAAAATAAACATATTAGACAAATAGTTTCTTTAAAAATATTCTGTAACAAAAGACAATGACTGGCATTATGTAAAAATAAAGTGGTCATAGTGACCATAGAAGAGACTATAATATTAGTTATCACAAATGCACCTAACATGGGAACACCTAACTCTAACTCCTAACCTAACTCTAACTCCTAACCTAACCTAACCTAACCTAACACCTAACGCCTAACTCTATAAAGCAAATATTAACAGATATAACCAGAGAAATTAATAATAATACAGCGGTAGTAGGGGAATTCGATATCTCATTTACATCAATAAACAAATCACCCAAACAGAAAATCAATAAAGCATAAGTGGTATTAAATTACACAAAAGACCAGTTGGACTTAACATATTCCATTCAAAAATGGGATAATATTCATTTCTTTCAAGTGCACATGGAAAATGCTCAAGGAGTAATCCTGCACTGGGTCACAAAGGAAGATTCAACAAATTTACGAGGGTTGAAATTATGTCAAGTGTCTTCTCAACACAATGGTATGAAACTAAAAATCAATTACAGAAAAAAGAATGGAAAAACAATGTACAAAGATTAAACAACATGCTGTTTAAAAAATGAGTTAATGAAAAGGAAATCAGACAATTGCTTGGGACAAATAAAAGCAAATTTTTCCAGGATAAGTGATATACAGCAAAAACAGTTCTAAGAGGGATACCAGCTTACCTCAAGAGAAAAGAAAAAAATTCAAATAAACCACCCCACCTACCACCAAAAGGAGTTACAAAAAGGAGCAAACAATGTTTAAATTTATAGGAAGGAAGAAAGTAGTATTGATCAAAAAATAAATTGGTAAAATAGAGGGCAAAAAATGAAAAAAAGAACAAAAAAGTACACACAAAAAAACAATGAAACCAATGACTGACAATGACTGAATTTTTGAAAATATCAACAAAATTTGTGAACCTTTTGCCAGGATCATTATGATAAAGGAAAAAATGGCCTAAATAAACAAAATAAGTAATTAGAAAAGAGAATTACAAAGAATAACATAATGATAAAAAAAAGTCATAAGAGAATACTGAGCCAACAAATTGATATGCCAACAAATTGAACAAATTAGAGGGACTAGATAAGTTCCTAAAACATAAAACCTTTCAAGACTGAATCAGTAAGATATATATAATCTGAACAGACTCATTACTAGAAATGAAATTGAATTAATAATGAAAAAAAAAAATCAAACAAAAGTCCAGGAATGGACAGCTTTACAGGTGAATTCTAGTGGACAAGTGAAAGCATGAAACTATTATTCTTAAACTATCCCCCCAAATTGGAGAAGATGAAATATTCCCAAATTAATTTTATAATGCTTCCATTACCCTAATAGCAAAACAAATAAAAATTTTTTTAAAAATCTCTGATAAAAATAGATGTAAAAATCTTCAACAAAATATTAGCAAACCAAATCCAACAATATATTAAATGTGGATTTCCCTAATGGTCTAGTGGTTAAGAATCAGCATTGTAATGCAGAGGACATAGGTTAAATCTCTGTTTAGATTTGAGATCCCACATTCCACAGAGCAGCTAAGCCCATGCACCACAACTACCGAGCCTTTGTGCCTTGGAATCCATGTACCACAACTAGAGAGCCCACAAGCTTCAACTAGAGAGTTCATGCACCACAACAAAAGACCTCAGTAGATGCAGAATAAGCATTTGACAAATTTCAACATCCATTCAGAGTGAAAACTCTAATCACTGTTGCTATAGAGAACACATATCTCAACAGGATTAAAACCATTTATGCCAAACTCAGAGGTGACCGAAGTAATGTACTTTACAATGAAAAACTGAAAGACTTTCCATAAAATCAAAAACAAGAAAAGAAGGCTCACTCTCAGCAGTTCAATTAACATAGTATTGGGAGGATTAGCCACAATTATCAAACAAACAAACAAACACACAAAAAGAAATAAAGTCATCTTAAATAGAATGGAAGAAGTAAAATTACTATTATTTATAGATGACATAATGCAATATATATATAAGCTTTTAAAGTCCCCACCAAAAAAAGATTAGAATTAATAAATGAATTATGTGAAGCTGCAGGATATGATATCAATATACTGAAATCAATTAGTTTTCTGTATACTAATAATGAACTATCAGAAATATAAAAAGAAATAAACCTCATTTAAGATTTTAGCAAAAAGTTTAAAATACATAGGAATAAACATAATCAAAGTGGTAAAAGACCTATACTATAAAAACTTTAAAACACTGGTGAAGACATTTGAAAATGATATAATGAAATGGAAAGATAACAATTTTCTTGTATTGGAAGAATTAATATTGGTAAATTGTCCATATTATAAAAAACAATCTATGAATTTAATGTAATACCTATCAAAATATTCATGATATTTTCACAGAACTAACAAAGAATAATCATACAATTTGTATAAAACCACAAAAGATTCCAAATAGTTAAAGCAAACTTGACAAAAAAGAGTAAAGCTGGAAGCATCAAGCATTCTAACCTCAGACTATAATACAAAGTTACAATAATCAAAAGAGTACTTTGCCAGCACAAAAATAGACCTCTGGATGAAAATAGAATGCTAGATATAAGCCCACATATTTATGTTCAAGCACGCCGCCTGCGACAGACCGCGCAGAAGCATGGCCGTGAGGAGCTACCCCTTGCCCAAGGTCAGGCGTGGCGACTGAGAGCGCCAGGCTGCGACAGCGCAGGAGTAGCACAGAGAAGCTACCCCATGCCCGAGGTCAGGGGCGGCGGCTAAGAGGAGCAACCCCACCTCCAAGAAGCGGCGGGTGCAGGGGCACAGGAGGGCTGAGAGGAGCTACTCCACGCCAAAGTCAGGAGGGGAGGTCCTGAGGAGATACCCCTCATCCAAGGTAAGGAGCAGTGGCTGCACTTTGCTGGAGCAGCCATGAAAAGTTACCCCACATCCAAGGGAAGGAAACCCAGGTAAGACGGTAGGTGTCGCGAGAGGGCATCAGAGGACTGCTGCTGCTAAGTCGCTTCAATCGTGTCCGACTCTATGAGACCCCATAGAAGGCAGCTCACCAGGCTCCCCCGTCTCCGGGATTCTCCAGACAAGAACACTGGAGTGGGTTGCCATTTCCTTCTCCAATGCATAAAAGTGATAAGTGAAAGTGAAGTCGCTCAGCCATGTTTGACTCTGTATGACCCCGTAGACTGCAGCCTATCAGTCTCCTATGTCCATGGGATTTTCCAGACAAGAGTACTTGAGTGGGTTGCCATTGCCTTCACAATCACAGAAAACTATCCAGTCTGATCACAGGATTACAGTCTTGTCGAACTCAATGAAACTAAGCCATGCCATATGGGGCCACCCAAGGTGGTCAGGTCATGGTGGAGTGGTCTGACAGAATGTGGTCCACTGGAAAAGGGAATGGCAAACCACTCCAGTATTCTTGCCTTGAGAACCTCATGAACAGTATGAGAAGGCAAAATGATAGGATACTGAAAGAGGAAATCCCAGGTCAGTAGGTGCCCAATATGCTACTGGAGATCAGTGGAGAAATAACTCCAGAAAGAATGAAGGGATGGAGCCAAAGTAAAAGCAATACCCAGTTGTGAATGTGACTGGTGATAGAAGCAAGGTCCAATGCTGTAAAGAGCAAAATTGCATAGGTACCTCGAACGTCAGATCCATGAATCAAGGCAAGTTGGAAGTGGTCAAACAGGAGATGGCAAGAGTGAATGTCGACATTCCAGGAATCAGCAAACTAAAATGGACAGGAATGGGTGAATTTAACTCAGATGAACATTATATCTACTATTGTGGGCAGGGATCCCTTAGAAGAAATGAAGTAGCCATCATGGTCAACAAAAGAGTCTGAAATGCAGTATGTGGATGCAACCTCAAAAATGACAGAAAGATCTCTGTTCGTTTCGAAGGCAAACCATTCAATCCAAGTAATCCAAGCCTATGCCCCAACCAGTAATGCTGAAGAGGCTGAAGTTGAATGGTTCTATGAAGACCTACAAGACCTTTTAGAACTAACACCCAAAAAAGATGTCCTTTTCATTATAGGGGACTGGAATGCAAAAGTAGGAAGTCAAGAAACACCTGGAGCAACAGGCAAATTCGGCCTTGGAGTGCAGAATGAAGCAGGGCAAAAGTTAATAGAGTTTTGCCAAGAGAATGCACTGGTCATAGCAAACACCCTCTTCCAACAACACAAGAGAAGACTCTACACAGGGACATCACTAGATGGTCAACACTGAGATCAGATTGATTATATTCTTTGCAGCCAAAATGGAGAAGCTCTATACAGTCAGCAAAACCAAGAGTGGGAGCTGACTGTGGATTAGATCATGAACTCCTTATTGCCAAATTCAGACTGAAATTGAAGCAAGTATGGAAAACCACTAGACCATTCAGTATGACCTAAATCAAATCCCTTATGACTATACAAGGGAAGTGACAAATAAATTCAAGGGATTAGATCTGATAGACAGAGTACCTGAAGAACTATGGACGGAGGTTCCTGACATTGTACAGGAGGCAGTGATCAAGACGATACTCCCCAGAAAAGAAATGAAAAAATGCAAAATGGTTGTCTCAGGAGGCCTTACATACAGCTACAAAAAGAAGATAAGTGAAAGGCAAAGGAGAAAAGGAAAGATATACCCATATGAATGCAGAGTTCCAGAGACTAGCAAGGAGAGATAAGAAGGCCTTCCTTAGTGATCAATGCAAAGAAATAAGAGGAAAACAATTGAATGGGAAAGACTAGAGATCTCTTCAACAAAATTAGAGTTACCAAGGGAACATTTCATGCAAAGATGGGCACAATAAAGGACAGAAAAGGTATGGAATTACAGAAGCAGAAGATATTAAGAAGTGGTGGCAAGAATACACAGAAGAACTATACAAAAAAGATCTTCATGATCCAGATAATCACGATGGTGTGATCACACACCTAAAGTCAGACATTTTGGAATGCAAAGTCAAGTGGGACTTAGGAAGCATCATTATGAACAAAGCTAGTGGAAATGATGGAAATCCAGTTGAGCTATTTCAAATCGTGGAAGATGATGCTGTGAAAGTGCTGCACTCAGTATGCCAACAAATCAGAAAACCTCAGCAGTAGCACAGTACTGGAAAAAGTCAGTTTTCAATCCAATCCCAAAGAAAGGCAATGCCAAAGAAAGCTCAAACTATCGCACAATTGCACTTATCTCAAACACTAGCAAAATAATGCCCCAAAATCTCCAAACCTGACTTCAACAATATGTGAACTGTGAACTTCCAGATGTTCAAGCTGGTTTTAGAAAAGGCATTGGAACCAGAGATCACATTGCCAACACCCGTTGGGTCAACAAAAAAGCAACAGAATTCCAGAAAAAAAAAAAAATCTACTTATGCTTTATTGACTACACCAAAGCCTTTGACTCTGTAGATCACTACAAACTTTGGAAAATTCTTAGAGATGGGAATACCAGACCACCATGCCTGCTTTCTGAGATATTTGTATGCAGGCAAAAAAGTAACAGTTAGAACTGTAGATGGAACAGCAGACTGGCTCCAAATAGGGAAAGGAGTATGCCAAGGCTGTATATTGTCACCTTGCTTATTTAATTTATATGCAGAGTACATCTTGAGAAATGCTGGATTGGATGAAGTGCAAGCTGGAATCAAGATTGCTGGGAGAAATATCAATAACCTCAGATATGCAGATGACACCACCCTTATGGCAGAAAGTAAAGAACTAAAGAGCCTCTCGATGAAAGTGAAAGAGGAGAGGTAAAGAGTTGGCTTAACACTCAACATTCAGAAACTAAGATCATGGTACCTGGCCCCATCATTTCAAGTCAAATAGATGGAGAAACAATGGACATAACGGGAGACTTTATTTTTGGGAGTTCCAAAATCACTGCAGATGTTGATTGCAGCCATGAAATTAAAAAAAAGATGCTTGCTTCTTGGAAGAAAAATTATGAATAACATAGTCAGCATATTAAAAAGCAGAGATATTACATTGCCAAAAAAGGTTCATCTAGTCAAAGCTATGTTTCTTCCAGTGGCCATGTATGGATGTGAGAGTTGGACTATAAAGAAAGCTGAGCACTTAAGAATTGATGCTTTGGAACCGTGGTGTTGGAGAAGACTCTTGCGAGTCCCTTGGACAGCAAGGAGATCCAAACAGTACATCCAAAAGGAAATCAATCCTGAATATTCAATGGAAGGAATGAGGCTGAAGTTGAAATCCAATACTTTGACCACTTGATTCGAAGAACTGACTCATTGGAAAAGACCCTGATGCTGGGAAAGAGTGAAGATGGGATGAGAAGAGGATGAGATGATTGGATGCATCACCTACTTAATATCCATGAGTTTGAGTAAACTCCAGGAGTTGGCAATGGACAGGGAGTCCGGGCGTGCTGCATTCCATGGGGTTGCATGGAGTCAGACATGACTGAATGACTGAACTGAACTGAACTGAGTGGAATTGTTGGATCACATGATATTTCTCTTTTTAGATTTTTTAGCGCCCATGCAAACTGTTTTCCACAGTGGCTGCACCTGTTTACATTTCTACCCACAGTGTATTTAGTTCAGTTCAGTTCAGTTGCTCAGTTGTGTCTGACCCTTTGCCACCCCATGAACTGTAGCACGCCAGGCCTCCCTGTCCATCACCAACTCCCATAGTCAACCCAAACCCACGTCCATTGAGTCAGTGATGCCACTCAACCATCTCATCCTCTGTCATCCCGTTTTCTTTCTGCCCTCAATCTTTCCCAACATCAGGATCTTTTCAAATGAATCAGCTCTTCGCATCAGGTGACCAAAGTATTGGAGTTTCAGCTTCAACATCAGTGAATATTCAGGATTGATTTTCTTTAGGACTGACTGGTTTGATCTCCTTGCAGTCCAAGGGACTCTCAAGAGTCTTCTCCAACACCACAGTTCATTAGGGTACTCTTTTCTGCAGTTTCATGCCAATATCTGACATTTGCAGACTTTTTGATAAGTATTTTGACAGACGTAAGAGGATAGCTCATTGTGGTTTAAATGTGTCGTTCTCTGATTATCAGTGATATTTAGTATTTTTTCATATGGCTGTTAGACATCTGTATGTCTTCTTTGGAAAAAAAATCTATATAGGCCTTCTGTCCTTTTTTATTGGGACTATTTATTTTGCTAAAACTGAATTGTGTGAACTGTTTATAATTTTTTGATGTTAACCCTTATCAGTCACATCATAAGCAAATAGTTTCTCCCATTCTGGAGGCTGTCTTTTCACTTTCTTGATGGTTCTCTTTACTGCTCCAAACTTTTAATTCAATTAGGTCACATGGCATGACTTAATTAGATCAAACTAGTCAATCCAAAAGAAAATCAACCCTGAATATTCATTGGAAGGACAGATGCTGAAGTTGAAGCTCCAATATTTTGGCCACCTATTGAGAAGTGCTAACTCATTGGAAAAGGCTCTGATAACTGAACCTGAGGGCAAAAGGAGATGGGGGAGGCAGAGGATGAGATGGTTAGATAGCATCACCAACTTAATGGATTTAAAATTTGACCAAACTCTGGGAAATAGTGAAGAATGGGAGTCTGGCATCTACAGTCCATGGGGTTGCAAAGAATGAAACACGACTTAGCAACTGAAGGACACCAAGTTCTCATTTGCTTACTTTTGCCTCTTCCCCTTGTCTGGACAGGCAATTTATGTCAAAGAGAATTCTATGTTCTGTTCTACAAGTTTTACATTTAGAATTTTAATTCATTTTATTTTTGTATAGAGTATAAAAATATTTTCTAATTTCATTCTTTTACATGTTACTGTCCTCTTTTCTCAACACGACTAATTGAAGAGACTGTCTTTTCTCCCTTGTTAT